>NW_016107472.1:1638169-1649780 GCF_001604975.1 Cebus imitator | reverse complement strand
AAAAAAAAAAAAAAAAAAAAATTAAAAAAAAAAGCATGTTCTCAAAGTATCAAGTAAATCTTTCATTGGTTAATAATGTCTGAGATGCATTCTTTTGTCTCTTCCTTGTTTGCTCTTTATAACCAGAACAACAACATTTTCTTTTTTAAATATATCCCATGACCAGTGATAATAGGTTTGGTACAAAGTGCTCTCTATCACCTTTCCCTTGGTCTCCCTTTGTCTAGATAGCCTCATGCTAAGACATTCTGTTCTGGGAGGATATATATCAAGAGTCTCACCTTTCTGTGATAGTCCCCCTTCTGAGTCCTGATTATGCACATTCATGACAGTGGATGTTAAGAATCCTCATCTTAACAAATCAGCATTGGTACTCCCACACTTCATATATACTGAAGAACAATCATGTCTCTGGGTATGGCCCAGGGGAATGGAGCTCATTGACCTGATGGCACACGTTTTTTACCATGAAGTTTAAAATCTTGACTGTAGTAGAAGGTCAAAACAGTTCAGTTGCTGCACTTATTACTTCCTGTCATCACATGCTTGCTTAGTTATCTTTTCAATAGCCTGTGATCTACCTGAGAATGGGAACCGCATTTTTCAAACTTTTACAACCCCTTTCCCAAAGTATCACAGCACTGGGTGCATAGTTTCTGATGCTCAAACAGACCAAATTATTCCCTTGCTGAAGGACACAGCAAGGATGCCCACGTGCTTAGAAGCTTTGGCCAGGATGACACATTTGTGGCAGCAAAATGAAAATAAAGCTTCAGAATGGGAGAACGGAGAGAGATGTGTTAAAAATCCAGAAACTTTCCTCTGCTGCTAGTAGGGAAGGGATGCCTTTTATGAAACAAAATATTACACTCTAGGCTCGTGATCTTGATGAGATCAGCACATAATGCTGATAAGATCTGAGCTACACTGTTGCTCTGTTTTTACTTTTTGTAGGCATTGCACTCATGTATAAATGTTTGAAAAAGAAAAAAACTACTCATTTTGAAATGTTATGTCTGTGAATAAAATATGTACATGTATTGAGACTCGGTTTGACACTACAACAGTATATTTAAGATAAACTATTTATCTTCTGCAAACACATTTCACTGTTTTAACACATCCATTTGTTTCTGGAATGAAGGCAGAGGCATGAGGGTGGGAGGGAGGAGGGAGGCAGGAAGGAGGGAAAAAAACAGGGCTCTTTGTGTTGTGATATTTCAGCTTTCCTCTTGATGGCAAAATTCTAACTGGAATAAGGTTTTGTTATCCCCGATGTCAGTTCACAAATCATGAATTAAGCAGCTCAAGCCAAGTGGCACCTAGCAGTAAAACTGGCATTTCTCAAAATATTGGCAGATCGAGCAAGCAACTGTTGATTTTAAATGTTTAATGAGCAATATGTTACTTATTCCGGTAATATTGTTGTGTTTGCCTAACCTTTCTCAGACTGCCTCCTTCTGCTTTATTGCTGGAAAGCTTCCAAAATGTAAGGGGTGAGTTAGGGAGGGGAAAGCATGTGGACAGTTTTTATGAAGAAAAACTCTAAGAGGAAAGAATTCATTAAAATTGCTCTTCTGATGATGAGGAACTATCCGTGTCTTCTCAGAATCATAACTCAGGGACATAGATGGCGTTTTAGAATCCCAGCATATTTTTCCCCACACATTTATGATCACAATGGAGAAAAGAAGACTATAGGAAGAAAAAAATAGAATGAAAAAGGGGCAGATAAACCTGCTTGGGGTGGTTCTAACAAAAGTCTAGAATAACTGGAAAGTGCTGGATGAGGAGGTCTTAAGAGTGAAATCATGATGACAGAAACCTGGGTGAAGTCACTGCACCTGGTTGTGATGGGAGGGTTGATCCAGGGAATGAACCTGTGGCAGAATTTTAACAGAAATCAAATCAGTGGAGCAAAAGGGTAAGAGAGAAATCAATAGTAGCCTTGTACTCAGTGCTCAGCTGCTTGGCCCCGTCTTACAGTTAAGCACTACCAATACACACTCATTTCTTAGCAGGACTGGTTGTTGAGTCTTAATGCATTACTGATCAGTGTGTAAAATATCTGATGGAAATTAAACCTCCGTCAAGGTAAAGTTAATGAGCCCTATGCAAACTAAGGTTATCATTTGTAGCCTTAAAAGAAAAAAAAAAAAAAATTTTTTTTTTTTTTTTTAAATAAAGAATTTTTTTTTTTTTTTTTAAGCAAAGGTGAATGAGGAACTTCAGGCATTGCTAAGTTTGAAATCCTCTACAGGACTAATGAAGATAATTCATGCAGAAGATAAGAATCAGTAAGGGTGTTAAAATGAAGATGACCATATGACTGATTAGCATAAAAAATTAGCTACAGAGACAAACCTGAACAGAGCTCTCATTATAGTTGGGAACAGAAAGAAATTTCTCAGTGCTCTAAGAATTAAAATAAAAGAAAAAAAATCAATTACCTGTTTGCAGAAGTTAGGGGAGAATTTCGCCTTTATAAAAATATACCAGCAGCCTGCTGTTAATTGTGCCTATGGCATTAGGGATATTGTTTCTACATTTCAATAGAAAAATACTGTTGTATAGAGCTCATTCAGATTATATTTTTTAGGTTATTTCAAAATATGTATCTATTTGCACTCTTCCAAACTTGTGTTCATGTAGATAAGAGCTATGATTTTCCTTAGCACAATCCTATGGCCTATTTTTGGTACTGAGTTCAAGAACCCTGGAAATAGTGCTAATGAGGTAAGAACAATGAGGACAATTTTCATAATCTAGTGAGCTTTGCCTGGTCCTTTGACCACAGTTTTAACCCTGGAGGTGACCCCTCACAATTCAGTCACAATAGCAATAGCTTGTCAAAGAAAAATCATTTGAGATTCATCATTAAGGAGTCATCATTTATTGAGTATCTACTATGTGACAGGCCTAGCACACAGTGATATTTGGGATAATACTGTGATTATTCTGTACCCTTTAGTAATAGGTTTCTATTCATAGAGAGACGGCTAGAGTGGAGCAATTTTGATAACCCATCACACTCGTTAAAATAAAATGCAGCAGCCACTTATCAGACCCCTACTTTAACATTTCACTCAATTAAATATTTCAGTACAGACTTGAGTGAGAACAGGAGGAAAATCTTATTCAGGAAGGGAAGTTAAAGAACACAATTGGGACAGATACATCCAAATGTTAAGGTTACTTGCCTCACTTCCGCTGACAGAAAAGGAAAAGATAACATCTCTTCTGAGAAAAATACTTCGGCAAGGATCTCTAGAATAATTTGTGATCAGGACTGAAAGTAGTAGGTAGTTTTGTGTTATCTTTTATTCATTGTCCAATTCCTAATCTATCTTTTGAATTTGTTATAAAAAAAATAAAAGAAACAATGTTGCTCATATGATTGAGAACCACCTGAGATAATATTGGTGTAGAAAGCCTTGGGTAAATAATAGCTAGTTTTATTAAATTTGTTTGAGGAAAACTTTTTCTTTTTTTAAAGTACTTACTATGTGCTTAAAACTCATTTGGTAACAAAATACTTATTCAGATCTCCACTTCAGTGCCTTTTTCTTAGGTGATCGTTCTTAGCCTCCCTAGCCAGGTGAAACCTCTCTTTCATCAACTCTTTCATACGAAATATCTTGCCTGCTTTGCACTGAACAGTTATAACTTAGGCTTAATCAAATAATCCTACATACATACATTTCGATGGTGGCTTAATGAAATTGAAGACAGGCTGGTTTATTTACCACTGTGTCTTCACTCAGCATCTAGTACAGCATCTGGCCTGTAATAGGCACTATTTAATTGTATGTATAAATGAATGTACAAGTCAATGAATGAATGGGGGAATATATACATAAATGGGCCTGGAGCACAGACTTTACAAATCTTATGATATAGCTACGGAGACAAAATGTACACAAATGATGATAGTACAGCCTGATGTGGGCTACAACTACTGCATTAACAAAATTCTTTGGGAGAATAGAGACACACAAAACGAAACAGAACAGAACAGAACAAAAAAAAAAAAACCTAGGGGTTGGGAACAGGGATGGTTTTAAGCAAGCAGGGCTTAGGAAGAAGCAGGAGAAGGGAAGATACTGAGAAAGACTTCCTAAAGGAGGGGACATTGGGGCTGGTTCCTGAAGATTGAGTAAAGGAGCCCAGAAAGAGAAAGGAATGTCTTTTTGGAGGAAGAAAGACAGCATGTACCATTTACATTAATCAGTTTATGTGCTAAAATCTAAAGCTCCAACTCTGTTCTATCAAACAAAACAAAGCTGGTGTTTTGCAACATTCAGAGGCAATATTCAAGGCTTCATTAGATGTTAATATACAATAAAACCTATGAAAAGGCTGCAAGAGAGAAAGACAAACTTAGAAGATGGGAGCAGCTCAGAGTGCAATATAGTTCTTATTACATGGAGACTCTGGCATCCTGCAAATGGATAGTGGCCAGCACTTTCAGAAATGCACCATCATAGACTGATTACTAAGTGGAAGATCAAACCCTGGGGCAACCTTTAGAGGGGACATTTGGGAAGCAAGCTAGAGGCTCTCTGGCAGGCTAGGATGAGAGAGCTATTAAATGTAACCGTGTGCATTTACTTACCTATCTAATACTTGGTAATTTGCATGTATTATCTCTTGAAATTCTTAGTAATCTCATAAGATCATCAAAACTGGTAATTATAACCTCTATTTTACAGAAAACTAAATTTCAGAGATTTTCCATAACTTGCTCAAAATTAGTGGCAAACTATGAATTCAGGTTCCCCAAATTCTAATACTCTGTTATACTATACAGGATTATTTTGTAAAACGAAACAAAACAGCAAAATAAGGTAAAATGACCAAAAATTTAAATTACTAAATAGCTCATATTTTAGAAGACCTTCCTCTCTTTTTCCCCCATTTTCTAGACTTTCCCTGTCTTATGCCATAGATCTCCTTTTAGTCTAGTCCTTTCAATTTTTCTGAAACAGAATTTCTGCCCTAGTCCCCCAGTCTAAAAAGCATAGACTTTTGTTTTGTTTTGTTTTGAGACAGAGCCTTACTTTGTCATCCAGGCTGGAGGGCAGTGGCACAATCTTAGCTCACTGCAAATGTCCCCACCCAGGTTCAAATGTTTCTCCTGCCTTAGACTCCCAAGTTAGCCACCTGAGTAGCTGAGATTACAGGCACACGCTACCATGACCAGCTAATTTTTGTATATTTGGTAGAGACAGTGTTTCATCATGTTGGCCAAGCTGGTCTTGAACTCCTGACCTCAGGTGATCCTCCTGCCTCGGCCTCCCAAAGTGCTGGGATTACAGGTGTGAGGCACCATGCCTGGCCTGAACTTAAATCTTGATTCCACTATTTTATAGCTTTATAATTGTGAAAAACTAATTTGGTTCTCTGTCTCAATCACATTTATGAATGGAAATATTTACATATATATGTATGTGTATGTATCATATGTTTCATAAATGTTACATTTCCTTAATTAAACTAGTATTAGTATGTGTCACATTACTTAGTGCATGCCTAGTTCATAATAAGTTCTCAGTAAATATTTATGTGGTGATTGAGTTTTAGTTCTCTTCTCCTTCCCTACTGCCTGTGTGATCTTGGACCAGACATTCAACAGCTATGAGCCTCAGCTGCTTTATCTGTTCAGGGATTAAAATATTTGTACTACAGTTTTCAAAATGGTTAAATAATTCACATAAGAATTCCTAGCACAGGGTTTTCACTGAATATGTTTCTTCCTCTTCGTTTGTTTTTATTCTGTACACCACTTAAATGCTTCTTTCCATTCTTCCATTCTCAGGAAGCTCAATTCTGTTTTCTTTCCCACCCTCTATTGACCTCCTGCTGTTGACATTCACACCCCTCCTCTTTTCTAGACTTCTACCTGTTTATTTTCCTGTACTCTCTTCTGAAGTTTTCCTTCCTTGATCCCCTTCTGCCTTTCCTCTTGCCTTTGCTAGCTCTTTGAGCTCTAGAGTAAGGTACAGGTAATGCCGCAGGTTGGCACGTGGAGCAGCTGAAACTGCCCAGAGGACTCTTGAAGCTGTGATAACTACTGAAGGTAAGTGATTTAGGTATCTTTGATTTAGGAAGACGGAGGCAAGAAAATATACTTAACAGTAGAGATGCTCTTGATTCATCACCTTGTCCATTAGCATGCACACACACACACAGAGCCAGGAATTAGGCATTTTATCACTTCTTCACCCATTCTTGTGGGTCCTTTTATCTTTGTATCTATTTTTAATACTAATTCACTCATTTTCAGAGCATCAAAAATAATTGGGCCTGTAAAACAGAAATCTAAGAGAAAACGGAGATAAAAAGGGAAATGCTATGATGTAAATGATAACTAGACATGAACATTTTCATTCTCTGAGAATCAGCACCCTCTTAACTATACCAGCTGAGCTCTATACTTGTTCTAAGCAGTTTGTAACTTTTTCTTTCTCACAAGGCCCTCTGCTGCAGAGTGTAGGGATGTTTGAGTCCAGTTGGTGATCATTTTATATCCCGAGGCAAAAGGATTGATGGTGTGTGCCATACTTTTTCTAGCTTGTGTAACTCAGATAGTATTCCTGCTTTGCTCATTCACATTGATGTTTACTTCTTCCTGGAATCTTACAAAGCTTCAAAAGTAACACAGGAAAGTCTACCAATAGAGAACTCTCAGGTTAGAGAAAAATGTCAAGGAGCAGGAAGCTAAAGTCATCTATCGTTCACGCTGGCTCTCGCTCTCGTGCGCTCGTGCTCTCTCTCTCTCTCTCTCTCTCTCTCTCTCACACACACACACACACACACACACACACACACAAATACACATTGGTCTACTTTAGGTGACTTTGTTCTTTGTACACTGCAACAATTTAAAAAGGGGTATCATATCTTTGTACCCTTCATTTCAGCACTGCACTGCTCATGTTTTCTTTCCTTTGACTCCGCCTTCCCTGAGGCTTTCAAGGGCCTTTGAAACCGATGGTAAGGTTGATTTCCCAGGAATACACCTGTCTGAGGACGATTGTCTTCTGATTCCCTGTAGGTTTTTGTTTTTGTTTCTGTTTTTGTTTTTGTTGTCTCTGCTGAATAAACTTAGTCTTGAGTCTTGACCCCAGGCAAAGAGGACAATTTAAAAGAAGGGAGAAAAATGAATATCTCTGTTTCAGGGTTTAAACCATATGGCCATTCTAGGCTGCCAATCCCTATGAGAATGCAATGCCATTTTCTCTATGTTCTATCAATTTTAAGAACTCCCAGGCAGCATAAAATGAGAAAGAGGTTTTACTGTGAATTTGGAATAATACTATTCTCAGAGGAAAATCTTTTCAACTATTGCAAATAAAATTTCTAGTTCCGCAATTTGAAAGCTCTGTGGCTGATTCCTATGTATTTCTTTCCCATCTTCTTGTTGGGAGTTTGCCTGTGATTTCATATAATGAGTTTTCTCTGCTGTGGGAAACGAAAACACCGTGCACCTTACAGGTTTGTGATCACCCCGTCTCCGGCAGGCAAAAGAAACGCCTGGGGCCTTTTTAGGGTTTTTTGTTTTTTTTTTTTTTTTTTTTTTTTTTTTTTTTTTTTTTTTGTTTTTAAGAAAGAAACAAGTATAAGGCTGTTAGTCCGATTCTAACTTTTACTGCATTTCTCCTGGGAACAACCCCACAGAAAATGCAGCAATCTCTTCCCTAGAAAGTCTCAAGATACATGCTGAAATAATTTAGTTCATACCAGGATCCGGAGTGTTTAAGGCTTTTTTTACAGTCTGGCTACTTTGTCGAGACCAGAGCAAAGGAACCAGTGAGTTGGGCCACCTTTGTGAAGCTTTTGCAGTGAGTGTGTCCATCAAAATCACCACTGGAGTATTAAAATGCAGATTCCTGGGGCTTGCCGTAGACCTAGTAGGTTAGAACTTTTAGAGGTGAGCCTAAGGATCTTCATTTTAAAGGAGTTCGGTAGGCGCTTTTTCTTACTTTGGGATCCTCAGCCTTAGAAGAATATTTAGGAAGAGCTAAAAATTGTGAATGTACTGATAGGCAGTGATACCATAATTACTTGAAAATAATTTATTAGAGCCTACGTTACAGAATGTTACTTCTGAAATATACTTTTGTTCTCATCTACTATACTCCTCGCCTTAAAAAATGGGACCAACAACAGCCCAATAAAAAATACACTTCTTCAGACTTACATGTTAGAGTTTGTTTCTGTATACCATGGGTCAACAAACTTTTTCCATGAATAATAAGGTAGTAAATATTTTAAGCTTTATGGGCCATAGGGTCTCTGTTGCAATTAAATTATGTCACTATAGCTCAGAGCAGCTATAGACAATAAATTAATGCATGGGCATGGCTGCGTCCCAGTAAAACTTTATTTATAAATACTGAAATTTAAATTTTATATCATTTTTATGTGTCAAAAAATGTTGTTCTTTTAGTTCATTTAACTGTTTAGAAGTACAAAACTCATTCTTAGCTATGAGCTGTATAAATGCAGTCAGAAGATCAAATTTGGCTCATAGGCCATAGTTTGCCAAGCTCTGCTCTGTAACTCTCCTGGTAGGTTAGACAAATTTGGGAAAAAATAAACAATCTCAGGAAATAAATTTATATATACACATATATAAGGATATATATATATATATATATATATATATATATATATATATATTTATAAATATCTGTGCCTAGCACTACAAGATTTTTGTTCAGAAAAGACATATGCATTTAATCTTCAAGCTAACATTTTACAAATGATTCACCAGACATAGGAAGTGTTCCTCTAAGTCTAAGAAGTAAAAACTCTTCAAGATGATTGTAGCAGAAAGAGAAAAATTTTAAAGAATTTAAATTTAGTGAGTACCTACTGTGTCTGGGTACTGTTCATCATATTCAAAAGTGAAGTACTAGAACATCTATATGTAATGAGTATTAATAAGAGCAAATTTAATTACTAATTGTTATCAATATGATAGTTTCCCAGATAGTGGCATCTTAATTTACTTTTTAGTATTGTCTTACTATGCCTTCTTTTATCTCTCTAACACAGTGCTGGACATATAACAGTTGTCAAAATAAATTACCTATTACGTTCTTTACTCCAAAGAGCTGGTACTTATCAAGTAGGTCTTTCAAGGGGAAAGCCATTCTTTTTGTATTTGTAGGCAGTCTGTCTCTGTCTCTGTCTCTGTCTCTCCATCTTTCCTTTCTTTCTCTCTCTCTCTCTCTCTCTCTCTCTCTCTCTCTCTCCAAAATAGAGGTTATGAAGGACCCAAGAGATGTCAAATGATCTTCTGACCTAATTCAGCTTTTTGCTTATCGCTATCAAAGTTGAACAGTTGGCAGTTCTATGCAACAGTGATGCTCTTTACTATACCTCTAAATTATTTTATTTTAGTGTAACCATTGAGCATAGTTGCAATTATTTCTGTTTCTGGAAATGAGTTACATAGTTTTCAAACAATTGCTAGAAAACTGAGCTTAACAGCTTTGTCACTAAAATGAAATATGATTATTTTTTTCCTGATTTATAAAAGATAAGTATTTTTTAGAATTATGTGTATTAAAGTTTTTACCATATAATATTCTTAGATTTTTTACTATATGTATCACTTTTTTTAAATTGTGCTTTAGGTTCTGGGGTACATGTGCAGATCACACAGGATTGTTGCATAGGTACATACATGGCAAAGTGGTTTGCTGCTTCCATCCCCCAATCACCAATATTCTGGCGTTTCTCCCCATGTTATCTCTCCTCAACCTCACCACCCCCCACTGTCCCTCCCCTAACCCCCACTAACAGGCCCCAGTGTGTGATGCTCCCCTCCCTGTGTCCATGTGTTCTCATTATTCAACACCCACCTATGAGTGAGAACATGTGGTGTTTGATTTTCTGTTCTTGTGTCAGTTTGCTGAGAATGGTGGTTTCCAGATTCATCCATGTCCCTACAAAGGAAACAAACTCATCATTTTTTATGGCTGCATAGTATTCCATGGTATATATGTGCCACATGTTCCTTGTCCAGTCTATCATCAGTGGACAGTTGGGTTAGTTCCAGGTCTTTGCTATTGTAAACAGTGCTGCGATGAACATACATGTGCATGTGTCTTTATAATAGAAAGATTGATAATCCTTTGGGTATATACCCAGTAATGGCATTGCTGGGTCAAATGGAATTTCTATTTCTAGATCCTTGAGGAATCGCTACACTGTCTTCCACAATGGTCAACTAGTTCAAACTAATTTACACTCCCACCAACAGTGTAAAAGTGTTCCTGTTTCTCCACATCCTCTCCAGCATCTGTTTTCTCCAGATTTAATGATTACCATTCCAACTGGCATGAGATGGTATCTCAATGTGGTTTTGATTTGCATTTCTCTAATGACCAGTGATGATGAGCATTTTTTCATATGTTTGTTGGCCTCATATATGTCTTCTTTTGAAAAGTGTTTGTTCATATCCTTCTCCCACTTTTGAATGTGTTTGTTTTTTCCTTGTAAAACTGTTTTAGTTCTTTGTAGATTCTGGATATTAGCCCTTTGTCAGATGGGTAGATTGCAAAAATTTTTTCCCATTATGTTAGTTGCTGGTTAACTCTAATGATTGTTTCTTTTGCTGTACAGAAACTCTGGAGTTTAATTAGATCCCATTTGTCTATTTTGGCTTTTGTTGCCTGTGCTTTTGGTATTTTAGTCATAAAGTCCTTGCCTATGCCTATGTCCTGAATGGTTTTGCCTAGGTTTTCTTCTAGGGCTTTTATGGTTCTAAGTTTTATGTTTAAGTCTTTAATCCATCAGGAGTTAATTTTAGTGTAAGGTGTCAGGAAAGGATCCAGTTTCTGCTTTCTGCACATGGCTAGCAAGTTATCCCAACACCATTTATTAAACAGGGAATCCTTTCCCCATTGCTTGTTTTTGTCAGGTTTGTCCAAGATCAGATAGTTGTAGATGTGTGGCATTGCCCCCGAGGCCTCTGTTCTGTTCCATTTGTCTATATCTCTGTTTTGGTACCAGTACCATGCTATTTTTATTGCTGTAGCCTTATAGTATAGTTTGAAGTCAGGTATGTGATGCCTCCAGCTTTGTTCTTTTTGCTTAGGATTATCTTGGCACTGCGGGCTCTCTTTTGGTTCCATGTGAAGCTTAAGGTGGTTTTTTTCCAGTTCTGTGAAGAAGGTCATTGGTAGCTTGATAGGGATAGCGTTGAATACATAAATTACTTTAGGCAGTATGGGCATTTTCATGATATTGATTCTTCCTAACCATGACATGGAATAGTATCTTTCTAGAAGATTAAATCTTTATGGTTTTGATTAAATTACTTTATAGCTTTCCGTCAACCTTATTTTAAATGTATGTATTTAAAATGAGTTAAGTTGGGGGGACGATCCAAGATGGCCGTTTAGGAACAGCTCCGTATTGCAGCTCCCAGTGAAAGCGCAGAGGGTGAGTGGACGCAGCGTTTTTATTGCCCACAGACTAGGAAATTCCCGGGCAGAGGTGCTCCACGGTCGCCAGCGCGGTTTCGGCCAGCGCCGCTGCTTTGCCCCACGCGGCTGCTTTGTCGGCGCGCCCCAGAGCCGCGGTTCTCCATACA
>NW_016107472.1:1591185-1632365 GCF_001604975.1 Cebus imitator | reverse complement strand
GGGAGGAAGGCAGCAAATCACACTGCCACGTGTGTTCCTATGCAACAATTCTGCATGTTCTTCACATGTACCCCAAAACCTAAAATGCAATAAAATAAATAAATGGGAAAAAAATTAAAAAAATAAAATGAGTTAAGTTTCTTATCTTCAAGTCTTTAGTGAAAAAAATGTTTATGCTACTTTAGGGGAAAATTCCATGTTCCTGCTAACCCAAGGTCAAGCAGGTACCACTCTCCAACTGGCTCTGAATATGTTCCACCCATCCCACATACACACACATACCTCTATTTTCTTCCAAATACTCTCATCCTTAAGTTGCTTTATAATATTCCCATTTTGACAACTTGGTGGAGCGAAGGATAGATTTCTCAATGGCTAGTGCTTGGATTCAGGGATTGGGAGGTCAAGTACATGACTGTTTTGGGATTGTGTCTTCTGAATAGTGTGAATCCAGCATTGCCATGCTCTAACCAATGGTTAACTAGTCCCATCACAGCACACGAAATTTAATATGTAGCCAGCACCTCCATTTCCCATGCCATTGGCCCACAGCTCTTTCTGCAATAGCATTCAACAGTTCTCCAGGTAGTTAGGACACTAAGCTAAGAGTTGAATGTAGGAAGAGTTGATAACCCTCCTAAGACTAAATCTAAAGCCCTTAGACCACCTATAACTATCAGGACTAGGGGTATTGGTTAAAAACAAACAAACATATTTTGGACCTTCAGTCCTTTAAAGAGGACAAAAGCTTATCACTGTATTGTCAGGAATGAAAAATCCAGTTTTGTGAATTCCAAGTTTTCCTCACCCAGCTGCCTTTGTAATCACATGCTCATCTATTTACTTACTCTCAGATACGTAGAGTGACAAGAGATCACTTCTTGGAATGATTATTATATATCATATCAAAACAAAGTCTCTTGACAAATAGACTTTAGGCTCAACCAACCAAAACAAACCTCTCTGTTTGCCCTGACCACTGACAAAGCTGATGTCTTTTCTGGAAGCATCTGTGAGATTACTTTAGGCTGCTGCAATTCTGATAGCATTTTCTTCCTGCTCTTCTTCCCCATGGTTTGATTGCCTTGATTTCTTCTGTGGTCTTCCTGGGCCCCACCCTATTACCTTCTTGTTTGCTCAGGACTTCTCCCTCATGTTTTTCCGCATTCACATCTTTCCCTTTGTCTCCTCTGGCCCTCAGCACAGCAGGTCAGATAATGTTCCCTGAGACCCCTGCTAAGTTAGCCTTCAGGTAATGCCAGCTGTCAAAAGCAGAGGATTTGTGGGGCTTAACTTTTTTCACCTAGAAATTGTGAAGTTTTTCCAACTAGAAAATTAAAATTGCATCAGTATATAATATGTTGAGTGATTGATAAAATCAGGTTTACCCTTCCAGAAACCGACAGTATTTTAGATTAGTATACAAGGTAGGGAAGGCTGAGGAGATTTGAAAGCCTAGCAATTTATTGAAAATATTCCAAGGCCTCCTGTTCATAACTTACCCAGTTATCTTTTGAAAAACTGGGTATTGTGCTTATCAAGTTTTAAACTTGGATCCACAAGTTTAAAAGACCACCAAGGCTTACATATTAGAATGATTTTGTCTCGGTATTTGCTACTCACTTCCTAGCTATACCAAGCAGATACACTAAGCCAAGGTTGTATAGAGTTCATGTCCTTTGTAGGGATGTGGATGAACCTGGAAACCATCATTCTCAGCAAACTGACACAACAGAAAATCAAACACTGCATGTTCTCACTCATAGGCAGGTGTTGAACAATGAGAACATATGGACACAGGGAGGGGAGCATCACACACAGGGGTCTGTTGGGGGGGACCAGGGGAGGGACAGCAGGGTGTAGGGAGTTGGGGAGGGATAACATGGGGAGAAATGCCAGATATAGCTGATAGGGATGGAGGCAGCAAGCCACATTGCCATATATGTACCTATGCAACAATCCTGTGTGCATTATTTTATATTTTATATAAAATGTAGACTTTAAGAATAAATGAAAATAATTATGATAATACCACAAAATCTAATGTGCAATGAAATATATATATTAAATATATATATATATATATATATATATATATGACACCTGAATTTGTGACCTCCCTCTTCCCCTAGCAGTGTCCTCTTCTTTCATTCTAGTCTTTTTCCAGTTCCACAGAACCTTTTCCCACAAGTACCCATCCTGATTGCCTGCAGGCTGCGAAATCCCTTAGGTGTTGAGAATTAAGATGTTAGCTGATAAAAGGTATAACCACTTGCATTAATATTTGCATTGCAAAAGGAATCTTAATGGGAAAATAATTAAGCTTTAAAGTTTGATATCTTCGAGGTAATTTACTCTGCTTGGCAACCTGTCAATTCTGCTCACTTTACGTCACTTTCCCTTGCCTACACCTCAGGCTGGCCACATGTCAGTGGAATGTAACTTTGCAAACCAAGACTTGAATATGGGGTAAGAGAGCTCAGAATCCTTCACAGCATGATGCAAGGAAACTTTAAATTTCTCACCTATTTACAGATTAACTTACTCTTAATGATCTTCCAACACTTGAGAATATGAGTAGCCCTCCATCTGTGATTCTCCAAGTTACCAACAGCTTATCCACCATCAAAGGTGCTTTTGTAACAAAATCCATGTATAATGAAACCAAGAAAGGTAATGTGCATTTTCTTATTCAACTTTGAGTGTAAATGACCTATTCTCAGTGATTTTTACAGTAAGGAAATCTAGTGATTGTACCAGAAAACACTCAGAACTGTAGGATGGAGAGGAAAGAAAAGGGTAACCCACAATCGGGAGTTGAGATCCAGGCAGGCCAGAAGGCAGTCAGCACTGGTTTTCATCATGAATCTAGTGTCTAAAGCGGGGAGGCAAATGAGGATGAATCACAGGAACAGAACTGAGACTTTAAAAATATGGTATAATTGATTAAAACACTAGAGCCATGCAGGCATCTTAGCTATGCCATTTACTATCTGTGAAATATTGGGAAAGTTCCTTAACTTTTCTAAACTTCACTTACTTCATTAATTAAAGAGAGACACAGAGAGAAAAAAGAAGAAGGCTATACAGATAACTAGCAGATGTAAACAGCCCTAGTGACACGAAGTGCTACCCAACAAATGCAGACTGAATTGTTAGCTCAGAAATGGGAATTGAGTTCAAGGCAGAATGTTGATCCTCCTCATAATTTAACTTGGCTCCTTCCATCTTCCGTGACCTAAATACTGGATTGACCCCTGAGTTCAGTTCAAGCTGGCTCATGTGTCTGTAGTTAACCTAACTTCCTTGAGTAAAGAAAAGATATGTTTCTGAATGCCAGACTACTAAGATGAGAAGGATGCTTACCAAATGTAGGTGTTCTGGAGGATCACTTGGTAGGTTTTATGAACTAATGGATTCCTGAGCCTCACCCCAAGAAATTCTGATTCATTAAGTCTGTGAAAGAGCCCAGTGATCTGCACATATTAGCAGCCTCCAGCGTGGTTACTATATAGGTGGTCCATGGATCGCTGTTTGAGAAACACCTATCTGATCAATACAGATGCTGATCAGAATTTGAGATAAGCTGATCACCACACCTGGATATTTGTGTAATTTTTAAAAATGAAAGCAAAAGTGAAAATAGATTAACATAGCTTCTTTTTTATTTCAAAAAAAAGTAACAAGAGTTGAAAAAGGGATCTACAGAGATTCTTTTCTGGGAACTAAAAAATCCTTTTATAAAGGGTATTCAGTAATATGTTAGACAACATGTTTGACTGAAATTTATGAAATGCATAGGAAATGTGCTCATGGGGTAATTTTTAAATAGTCTTTATAGAAAAATCCGTGGTCTCGCTTCAGTGAAGCCATTTCTAGGAAGTGCTGAAATAATTATGGTCAAAATGGCTTGCATTCTAAATATGTGATTCTTGGATAGAATCCAAAGACTTAAATAAACTTATAGTAGCATACCAAATAGATATGCCTTGCAATTATTAAGTATCTTAAACAAGCATTTGATAGGTTGTATGTTGACATCCATCAGCAAGTGATCTCTAGACAGTCATTCTGTGTGGTTGCAATGAGGTCTTATGTGATAGGTACAGGAGGCAAGGGGTCAATCTTCTGGTCAACCACTGAGAAGAAGGTTAAATAGCTTCAGCACAGGGCTAAGATGTTGCACAATAATGTTGTTTTCTCATATAAACAAATGACTGAGTACATTTGTTGGTTTGACATCCAAAGTTCTTTCCTATATGTAATAGAAAAATACTGCCCAGTCTGATACTTTGTATGGCAGGTATCAGTTAGCTTTCTCTATCAGTGAAAATTCTCCGTGTACATTTTTAATCGTACACTTTCATAAAAATCATTTTGCAGCTCATACTCTTTAGGCTGGGAGGGTTAGGGGGTGCTTCTGGGACACTAGGGAACTTAGAAGTTCCCAGTGAGAAAGGAAGATAAGCTGAGTGTTGTCTGAGCTGAGAGTTTAGACGACATGAGTTAGAACCAAGGGCGAGTTCTTTCTACCTCCACCTCAGAATCTTTCCCCTTTTCTGTGAGATGTGTAGTTCATATCATTAGGGAAACTCAGGTTGGGTTCATTCTCAGAATGCTCAGATCCAAAGGGATAATATCAAAGCACAGAGATTTCTAGGGAATTATGCTGCAGCAATGCAAGTAGGGTATTAGCCAGCTATAAAATACAGTGAGAAAGACCCAGCCCCGTAGGAAAAGAGTTGGTGACAACTAAATTATGGGTCAAGTTTATAATTTAGCTCACCTTTAGTCCCAACTGGGCACTGGAGTGCAACCTGACTGCCAGTAACAAGGATCAAAGAGCAATCAGCCAAACTGGTGGAGAATAGTAAGGAAAACTCATTTGAGTGTGCGTGCAGCGACCTGGCAGCTTCAGAGTCAGCACTCTAAGTCCAGATACCTCTCAATCATGAGGAGGGTGCTTCTAACAATCGGCCAGGTTCAAGTCTCACTGCTTTCGGGCCAAGTGGACTGGGCATGTGATTACAATTCTTTAATAGCCACCTTTGAACAGTACAGGAGGTAGGTTAGAACATACAATACTCATGGATAATCATTAAAACTTTTTGTCCATCTACTTAGAAAACTGTTCTGATTTTTTATAATATCAACTTGCTTACTGCTACTATTCCTTGGAATTAGTGTCTAATTTTCCTAATCATTCTTTTTCCCTTATGCCAGAAATAGAAAAATTATAGAGATTTTCTCTTTCATTCTGAGAAACCTATCTTAGAATACAGCCAGAAGGATAGGTATGTCATTCCCCTACACTGAAATTATTAAATTCAGTTTCCTTTCAAAATATTGCATTATAAAAGTAATATATATATATGATCTATGTCATATATATTACATATAATATTTATGTCAAAATTTCAAACAGGATAGGAAGGCATAAAATGAGAAACTCCCTGACCACAAAATTCTGGCCCTCCTGATCCCATAACCCAGAAGTAAGATTGTTAACATTATGTAAATATTATAAATATATGCACAAATGTGTTGTATACGAGTATTTTTATCCTTTATTTGTATCCTGTTGTTTGGAAGGTATCTCCATTTGAATGTCCTTCAAGCATTCCAATTCAACAGATACAAAAACTCATATTACCAGCCCACCTGTCCCCCTGCACACATATAAAATATAAAATATCACCTAGTACACAGATAATTCAAAGCAAGAACCTTGGGGTCATCCCTCTCCCTCACTTGCCATTTTAATTAGAGGTAAGTGTGTGACAATAGCACTGTACCTCTGATATCCACCCCTCAGGGTAAGACTAGTCTTGTGGAGTTTCTTTATTTCAACTATTTAAACCTCTGAGGTGGGCTTTTCTTCTCCCTTTGTTTTTATTTAAAAAGGAGTGGAGGAAACACCCTCATGCAGCATTTTTTAAATGAAGTGACTTGTCAAGTCTGAGACTGTAGCAGTAATCTGAAAGGCAGTAAATTTAGCAGCCCTCACTTGCACTGACAGCCTGTCGAGCACTTGAAACATAAATAGCAGTGGAGACAAATCGCTGCTGTTTTCCTATTAAGCTTTGGCCCACTGGCCTCATAGCCTTCCAGGAGCTCCTGGGCCCAGGCTGGGAAACGGACTGCTTTCAAGAGCAGGCAAGCGCTCTTCTTTTCTCTCCCACTCCACCTGTACTGGCACTCCGGACACTGCAGCTGGGACCCCTACTCCCACTGCGATCAATCTGCTTTACAGAAAGGCTAAAAATCCTGAGCCAGGATTGAGGGGTGCTGGTCAGCAGAGGCCTGCAACCCAGAATGAATGTTGATGGAGTAATTCATAGTTTGTACCTTTTGGTTAAAATGAAGAAGCCAATGGCTGGACCCTTTACTAATAATTTGTTTTGACCCCGGAGCCATCCACCTTATGTTAAATGGAAACATTCCAAGAACATGACTTTAGTTCATACTTAAACCTTTTTCTCTTCTGCCCTACTCCCACTCCTTACCCATCTTTTCTCTTCATTACTTATGTATTGACTTTAAGCAAGAACAGTCTCTAAATTGGATCAAATAGCTCATTCAGCACTGGCCCTAGCTGAAGAAGTAGATCTGGGATTTTAGGGTGAACCCAAATGAGGTCACTGCAACATCAGGGTCTGTCAGGAAAGGGTGAAAGGCTAGATGGGATTATTGTCTGCTTTGTTTTAATTACATTTCAAAAGCTGCTGTAGCTGCTTCAAAACTCTGCCTAGCAATCCTTCCATAGTGCAATTGCCCTGCTGAGTTTACCACATTCACTTACTAAATGCCAATTGATTTGTGTGACTCTTAAAAACAGCAACTGCTGCTCTCATCTCTCTTGATATTTAATCCTGAGCCACGGCAGAGTTGCTAATAGCAGGTCTGGTAATACCCCCACAGTTCTGAAGACAATAGTGAGTGATCTTGTTTGTTGCTGCCTCTGTCCAATTCTAATCCTTGTCCCTGCCAACCAACCCCTTGCCCCTACGTCTTAGGAAAAAGTCTAAAAAACAGTTAACATCTGCAGGAATTTTTACTTCTATTTTATTCCCAAAGGACTCTAAGTGTTCAAGTCTTTTTTGATCCTTTGTTTTCAGTTTTGGCTCTTCTTCTCCACACCCCTGAGGTCATAAAAATGAAGTAGGATAGTGAGTGCTGGCTTTATGAGCTATATCCTACAAAGTTCTGCAGCCCCTGCTGCAGTGATTTCAATTACCATCCATGTGTAGATTACAAATTTCATTTCACAGTAAACTCAAATCTCTTACCAACCCCATATTTCCAAGTACCTATAGAATGTACTCCACAGTATGTCCCAGGAAACCCTAATACCAACCATATCAAGAATGGAACTCATTATCTTCACTCCAAAATAAGTACTCCCTTTGAATTTGCCAAGTGAGTCTGCCTATGTTTACACTTAGGAAGTCATTACCTTGCAACCTACACACTGCATTTACAATACATTTCCTCATAACTGAGAAAACCCAAATGGACTACAGGAAATTCAGGGCAGGTGGCAGTCTGCATATAGGATCCACATTCCTTCACCTGCCCTCCTAGGGGACAGTGCCACTCTCTCCCATCAAGCCCAGACACTGCCTCAGAATCCTACTCAACATCATTGCCCAGGCAGCCGCTGTCAGTTAAACAAGGAAGATCACAATTTTTTGAAATCTTTGAGGAACCCATCTCCACTTTCACAGTAATTGACAGGAAGGCTTATCAAAATACATGTTAGTACTCAGTGCCAAGAAACGGGCACTAAAAGTAAATGGTGTTGGTATATAAAGGACTTCAAACAAATAGAATTTTTCATAGGTTTGTATGCATGTTTCCTATATGATGTGTAGGAAAGAAAAGAAGGGAGAGAGGAAGGAAAGGAGGGAGAGAGGGAAAAAATTACAAAATAATGCCATTCTATTCAGTACCCTGTGGGTGCTGGAAGGCTTAAAGAGGATGTAGCAGTACCTAACATAGCAAATCCGGAGTCTTCATACCACCCCTTACACCCCAGTGAGTGTCCTCACACATCACCATCCTCATATTTCCTTCTTGGAGACTTCTAATTTAGTCAGGTTTATCAGATTGCCACATCCTTTTACAATTTGCCAGCTCTAATTTTTTTCTCCACTTGCATTTCTTAAGTTCCTGAAAACACATTTCTCCTAGGAAATCTTCCCTACTAATAAGTCCACTCGACACTGTCCCTGTAGCTCCTTTGCTGGTTGCTGGCATTTTCGTGTACCAACAGGTGTTTATTGCTAATGGAGGAACTCCTAACAATAAATGGTTAAGAGGCCAAATTTTTAAAGACCAACTTTTTTCCCCTCATTTATTGGTTCTTTTGATCTTTTCAATAAGGAAGTTAAGTGAAGTGGACAAACCTCATAAAAGATGAAGCCTGTCTTTTTACCTCCTTTATCAATAACTGAGCTGCATTGCTATGGAAATTCCTTATATGTCATATTCTCAACCTCCCATTCTACACATGAAAGAAAGAAATACAGCAGATTCTGAAAGGTAAGAATTCAGCCAACTACAGCATCTTTCAGCATTCTAATGATAAAAGTAGGCATGCTTAATTAGGAATCTGAGTCCCAAAAGTCACAGACCTGGATCAAAGCTCATGTTTTCCTTACTAACAGTATAGGCTTGGGCAAATTTCCTGTCCCATCTAAACCTGTGTTCCTATGTGTTACACTTCTGTAAGCAATCTTAAAACTATTGTGAATCAAATAAGGTAATGTCTCTGAGTCCATTAGCACAGTGCCTAGCAAGTGTATATTAAGCAGTAGCTCATTCAACAGTCGCTCTACAGTATTTCTGAAACTTTTAATAGGTTCCAACATTTTGCTACACACTAGGGATACAGTGATGATCAAAACCAAATGCAGTTTCTATAGTGGCAAAGTGTTACAGTGTAACCATAGCTATTCTTAGTACAGTTCCCTTCAGAGAACTAAATATAGGGGATTCTGACTTCAAGCATCACGTTTAGAAGGGCAGGGCACTTTCTAAAAACTGACACCAAGTAGGGGGTAATGGCTGAGTATGAATACAATAAAACAATGTCATGGCCCAGGACTGAAAAAAAGATACATGCATGGCAGCCTCAGGTTTGAAGCTGAGCCCAAACTATGTCAGTTACCTTATTTTTTATATGTGAAAGCAAAAATGCAAATAATGAATTGCATCTCTCTGGATGCCAGGAAAAATAATGCCAGGGTGTTCTTTTTCATTTGGCCCATGCTCATTCATAGAGCCGAAGCCAGTTGTGAAACTTCCCTGGCATTGTGCTTGTCACTGGTTTCTGGGTACCAACTACATCCTTTGGGGTTGCAGAAGGCATGGAGACAATTTGCATAATCCAACCCTATTGTGTCTTATCATTCAAACAGGGAACATTTCTATAGCAGAGTAACCTACCCCTTTCCTTCCATGCAGCTCAAATATCTTAATAGTTATATGCCTCTTTCTCCAGAGAATTCTTTCTCCTTTCATCTCCATTCCTCCAACTCTTCCCTAAAATCATCCTCATTCTATCACGTCTCTCCATTTCTGTTTTTGTTTTGTTTTTGTTTTCTTCATCCCCTGTAACACCTTGTTCTTCCCTGTGTCTCCTTATCCTCTTATGGGTGTTGCTTCTGGCAACTGTGTCTACCCCTTCCCTGCCTTCTTTCAATCAGGGATCATTTACAACTCTTCACCCCTCCCTTCTGGTGGTGAAAAGTGAGGATGAGAAGTGGTTTCAGCCTTTGGACAGCAACATTGTCAAACACTAAGGGATCTCTCAGACTGCATGTGAAGCTGAGAAGCAAAAACTTCAAAGAATCTGGAGAGAAACATGGCTGGAAATACAAACAGAGCCCTATTGCAGGCATCTTTTCTAGATTTCTTGTTTCTTTCTTCCTTTTCTTAGCATTTTTGTGCAGAATGTGATGCGCAGGACAGCAGGGAAGAAAGCAAAAACAGGAATAGGTGAGCATGTCCTCAGGGGAAAACAAAAGGAAAACATGAAACATACTGTAAGAACAGAAACATGTTACAGCATTTGAAGTTCTCACAGGAAACTTCAAATGGCATCATTGATTCGTGATCTTTTTTCCTTTAATTTTCATAGGTAGAAGTTCATAGCTTGCTTTTCTTGCTTACCTACTTCACTCACGATTCTAATCACAGAACCACACAAACACAAATATACATATGCCTCTTTCTCAAACAAACACAAATATACACACATATATACCCTGCAAAATAAATTGCTTTTCATTCAACTGTGTGTATGTTTGTGTTTATAGCTAATGTGTTTGCAGCCACTTACATGTAAATATTCAAATGTAGGTAGAGTAAAAGGAATAGCAACTCCATTTCAAGCACATTTTCCCATCAGTGAAAGACTGATCTGCTGAGAAGCTGTAAGATTCTTCTCAGAACAATGAAAAAAAATGATCCATTTCCTAACATACTTTACTTGGAATTCTATATTTTTAAAGTCACGAAATGCTTGAATTTAGGAAGTTCCCTAAATTATATTTTCTGTGTCTCAAATAAAAGGAAAAACAGATACTATAATGATTATTACAGTAACAGTCTTTAAACATGTATTTTTTAATTCCAGAAAGGGGGGCTGATTGTCATGTCCCATGGAGTTTTTGAGACTAGGCCTGCTCTGTTCAGTAAGCAAATATTTGAGGGTGAGGAAATGTGTGTGCTGCTCCCTAAAAGTTAACAGTAAAAGCTTATATGTAAATACATAGTTTTTTGTTGGGGTGTGTATGAGAGAGAGAGAGAGAAAGAGGCGGGAGGGGGGAGAGAGAGAGGAAGAGAGAAAGATGAAAGGATGGAAGGAGGCAGAGGGAGGAGAGAAAGGGAATGAAAGAAAAAAGTACCACGGAAATGTATTTAATTTCAAATGGCTCCTTGTTACAAATGCCTGGTTGACCTTATAAATCTAAATAAGTCAATATTTTGAATAGGAACTACACGGTTCACTAAAGTATGGAACTCCGAAGGCACTGTACTCAGAAGGCAGCACCTGCCATACTTTAATTGGAGTTATTCCTGGCTGATTTGCCTCCACATTGGGGAAAACAGGAAAGAACACTTTTCTCTTGCCATTAGCTCTAGGCCCTTCTTTCTGACTTATGAAGAAATATTAAAAGAACTAATATGTACAACTTGGGTAAACAGTGACTACGAAGGGATATGCTAATTATGTGCAAGAGTTTAAAAGGTGCGTACACTGAGGAGGATGAGAAGTTATTTAGCCTGGTAGTTGAATATTGCCAGGAGACATGAAAACACATTAAGCAAAGGGAGATTTAAACTAAACACTAGATCCCAGAATAAATATAACACTCAGTAATGTGAGCAGGCTTGTGGAAATTGGTTGAGATGTTTAAAATACCAAAATACTGAAATTTGCATTTCAAATAAAAATTTATGTAAGGGCAAAAAATAATAGGAACAAGAGAAAGACCCAAATTGTAGCCATAGAACTCGTCTACCAGAGAACTTAAACAATAGGTTTTCTGTCTGTTTCTGGCCTGAGGGTCTTTTTAAGGTTGAGAGAATAAAAGACAATGTTGGCAAGACCCTTGGGTTGAGAGCAGCCGGTCAGAGAGAACTAAAAGAAGTGGAGAAAGTTACCCTTTGGGGACAGGCACACAGGGGCAAAGGGAAAGAAAGGAACAGGAGAATCTGAGCGCATTTTGGAATTTTGTGACTCAAGACTCAGGTGGTATACTCCATACCTTAAAACGAGAAATGGCACTTGCTAAGACTGTATCATGCCTGTGTCCACAGGGAGCTCTGCTGGTTTCCGAAACAATAACTCCACATGGCAGACAGTTCCTCGGGACATGACCAGAGATGCCCCTGTGCGGTCCTTCAACAACAGAGTATTCAGCACACCCTTTCTTCCCCAGTATAACAGAACTCTATTAGGATCACCAAAAGGCGGTGAAGTTTTATGCCAACTTCTCTTACAGAAATACTTAGTCACTTTTCAATACCTGGCTCTATTCTCTTAAACTACATGAAGTGTTGGCAATAACTCTAATATCTCTTTGAGTTTCTTAATTCAGTCCAGCTTTATCTCAGTCCATTCAGGTTACTGTAACAAAAATATCATAGATTGGGTAGCTTATAAACAACAGATAAGTATTTCTCACAGTTTTGGAGCTTGGGAAGTCCAAGATCAAGGTGCCAGTAAATTTAGTGTCTGCTGAGGGCCCACTTCCTGACTCAGAGACAGCTGTCTTTTGTGTCCTGACATAGCAGAAGAGGCAAAGGAACTCTCTGGAGTTTCTTTCTTTTTTTGAGATGGAGTCTTGCTCCGCTGTCCAGGCTGGAATAAGTGGCTCAATCTCAGCTCACTGCAACCTCTGCCTCCCAGGTTCAAGCAATTCTCCTGCCTCAGCCTCCCAAGTAGCATGCCACCATGCCCAGCTAATTTTTTGGTAATTTTAGTAGAAATGAGGTTTCACCATGTTGGCCAGGCTGGTTTCAAACTCTTCGCTTCAAGTGATCCACCCGCCTTGGCCTCCCAAAGTGCTAGGATTACAGGTGTGACCTACCATGCCTGACCTGGAGTTTCTTTTATAAGGGCACTAATTCCATTCATAAAGTTTCCATCTTCATGACGTAATCACCTGCAGAGACTCCACTACCAAATACCATTATCACTTTGGGAATTAAGTTTCAACATATAAATTTTGGAGAAACACAAGCATTGGGTCTGTAGCAAGCTAACTCAACAAACATTTGCTGAGTGACTAATGTTTATTGAGAGCCAAACCCTGTGCTAGTTCATGAGGATATTAAGAGTAAGGCATGGCAGCTGTGTGGCTCATAATCTGAAGCTTTGGCTCTCCAGCAACAGAAAAGCCCCTATGTCCTGTTAGATTTCTGTGAATTGGTCGGAAATTCTCAAGTGAAGCAGTAGAGATAATGCATTGTGGGAAAAGTCTCCTGGGTGTTACTAGAACAGACTAGTCAGGAAGGACCAGGGAATGCAAGCGTTTCAACTGGAGGATCCAGGGGACAGGTAAAAGAAGCATGACAACAGGGAGGGCCCAGGGGTGTCTCTCAATGTTTTAAAATCAGTTTGTATCCTAAGAGTCTTAAGGTTGAGCAAATAAAAGGAAACACTGACAGGAAGGACCCTTGGGTTGAGAGCAGCCTGTCAAAACTGAAGGAACTGAAGAAGAGTTGCCCTCATGGGGACAGACACACTGGGGCAAAGGAAAGAAAGGAACAGGAGAATTGTTGGATGAGATTGGTTGGATGATGGAATACAGCGTAGCTTCCCCTGCCTGTAATTGGTTTGCACCTTGAGCCTGCCCCCACTCTATTGAGACAGCTACTCACATCGTGCGCTGGAGACAGGTTGCTATCAGAGAGGAGGAGAGCTATCATAGGAGAAGCAGAAATGATGTCTCCACCTCCCATGTGGGTCACTTAAGAGAAAACTCTTATCCTCAGGTAGTTTAGGGGTAAATTCTAGAAACATGAGATCAAAAGTTTATCTGATAAGGATCTGTTTTATTATCTGTTTATCAGGAACAAATGAGATTGTCAATACTTACAATGGTATGTTAGAATGCCAGGCCCCAAACACAATAAATATTGTTTTATTTTCTCTCATTCATCTTATTATTTACTTTCATGCTTTCATGGGTACAGTCTTCCAGAATTGGTAGGGCTTTAGTTGGTACAGCTAAAAATAATCTCTTCTGCAACTTTTTTTTTTTTTTTTTAGAAATTCATAAAGCACGGTAGGGACCCATAATCCACCATTTCTAGGTATTTCATGGGAATTGGAAAGAATTCAGTGTTGCCAACCAGCTGTAAGATTATCCTTGTTCTCTCCTACTGACAACTCTGTCAGCCCAACTAAGCCTAACTAAGATTAAGTGTTATAGGTGGGAATGTTCAGGAAGGTAAGAAATCCTAAAACATCCTGAAATTATTATTAACTATTTTCTCATTATAATCTACCACTATTCTCAAAATAAATAATGCTATCTTACTTTCTACTTTACCTCTGCATTCCAGGTTTTTAATGAGCTTATACCTATTTCTGCCTGTTAAATAAACTAATTGTCGAAGTTGCCATTAGTCTTCAGGGTATTTATGTTCAGCTAGAAGTCTTAGCATCAAATAGTTGGCATGACACTTAGTCCATAGATACAATATACAGGAAAGATTTTTTCCCCCTTCAATCCCAAATCCTACCCCATTAATCCAAAACAGTGGCCAGTTACCTATTCTGAGAGTACTGTTTTCTTCCCTACTACATTCCACTTCGGTAACATGTAAAATCAGATCTAAGCACTGGTTTTAATGTTAGGAAGGGAGAAGAGACAAATGTAGACAGGGAAAAATTAACCTCTTATAAGTAATATTCAACTATATGCTATAGACTAACTCTAAAATGTTCTCAGTAGAAGCATGTGCTGGATAGTGTGCAGAACATCGGAACCAAATAATGTGATATTACTCTTGCCTGTTTTTTGTCAAGATTGTAAAGTTTCCTCAAAACTAGTGATATTGACAATTGAGAGAAGACTTGAAGCTTGGAATATCCCATAGAGTTGTGTAGTAGAATGTTAGCAAAGAAGCCCTGTGTTCTGTTGGAGCCTAGTTAACAGGTTTAGATGACATGTTTAGACAGTAAATTTGTCTTCTTGCTAGCTGTCTGTTGATTTGGTCATAGGGGAATTTCCAAAAAAGGAAAACAGCTTATGGCATTTGAGCAGAGCTAATAACTGGTACCATTTAGTGTAGGATGACCAGGAGCAAGATCCCATCATGGTTTCATGATTTGCATGTACCTACCACCAGCGCCCACTTTGTTCCAAACCCTTAACCCTTAACTGGTGAGTACAGACACCTATAAACACCCCAGATCCCAGCCTCATATCAGAATAATTTTGAAGGGGGACATAGGTGTCCCCAGGCCTCCCTGAAAGACTGACTCACAGTTGCTCTCTGTGGGACTTAGCCTGGCATTGTACTCTTGCTTGGCTTCTTTCTCATCCAAGTCTCATTTTCCCATTTTCTTTCTGTTTTTTACTGAGAGCATTTTCTACTCAATCACTTTCACAAGACTTTTTGTCTTGAGGTCTGCTTCTGTGGAATCTGATGTCAGACAAAGTACATTTTCAAATCACTGAAAAGACATGTGAATTCACTGCTTTTAAAAAGAATAATGAGAGGATCTGCTGCCTATTTCAGACTTTAAAAAAGAATCATGAAAACCTCTGTTTTTCAGGAAGGGAATTTGAAGGAGAAGAAGAATATCTGGAGATCCTCGGCATCACCAGGGAGCAGTCAGGCAAATATGAGTGCAAAGCTGCCAACGAGGTCTCCTCGGCGGATGTCAAACAAGTCAAGGTCACTGTGAACTGTGAGTACAGCAGGACCCAGCAGGTGCTAGGTGCCCAGGGTGCACCTCAACCTCCACTGAGCTCTAAAGATTCCATTAGCAAAAGAGCATTGTATTTCGAGCAGATGCTCCTCTGGCCAGGAATGTACATTTATACATTGAACACATCCAAGGGCAGCACTTGGCCATTGAATTTGATAAATCAAGTCTATCAACTCTAAATGTAATCCATAATACATTTAACAATACCCTCTCTCTTTTAATCAGACTAAAGAATTAAGAAAACACGATCAGACAGCACTAACATTGCTGGCGGTTGCTATTCTGCTCTTCGTGGAAATCAAGGTCATACTACTTTAGAAAAAAACAACAATTTGTATCTGGTTTAATGGGAATTTCCATCTTAAATGCATTGTTTGTCAGGAAGGAATGCCTCAGGATTATATTTTGTCCTCCACTATTTAAATAATTGGCCTTGGGAACATATTAGAGTCACTGTGGTCAGATACCATGTGTCCCTGATGGCTAACAAGAATGCCTGATAAGTTAATTCCAGTTGCCTATTTGTCCCAAAGTATGGGCATTTAGAAAGGAAGATTTCACTAAGATGCATAGGTAAGTGGGCATACTTTCAACTTCTCGGATGAAAGGATTCTTAGATGTAGTTCAAAAGAGAGTAGGCAGGGGGGAGAATCTGTATGATGTGTGTCACCCAGCACGGGAATAAAGAGAATTCGTTTACCCTGTTCAGTTAGCACTGACTCTGTATCACTCAGATTCAAGTTCCCACCTCATACAATTGTGGCTAGTGACAGGGACAAAGGGAAGTTTTCACAGTTCTTCCTTCTGTGCATGGAATGTACACACATCCTACATACACACACATAGGCACACACAGACATACACGCACATTTTAACCCATATTTGATACTACACTTGATCTTAGCCAAAAGGTCAAGAAGCTATTTGAAAGTATCCTTTAGGCTGTGAGGAGTACTTTCTGTCATCTCATGTCTTCCTATGTGCCAGAGATTTTATATAAATTCTCTTTTTCTCGACTCAATAACCTCAGTATGGTAGATATCATTCAGTCTATTTCAGAGTTTGAAAAAACCACAGCCCAAGGAGGTAAAACTGCCCATTCAAAGTGACACAGAAAACAAATCTAAGAAAAGGGATTCAGACTCAGGTCCATTTGACTCTAAAGCCCATGCTCTCAGGAGGAAGATAAGGAATTTTCAATTCCACATACCTACTACGTGCATCATTGAGTTAAGGGATATATATTGGCTGGGCATGGTGGCTCACGCCTGTAATTCCAGCAATTTGGGAGACCAAGGCGGGTGGATCACCTGAGATCTGGAGTTTGAGACCAGCCTGGCCAAAATGATGAAACCCCATCTTTACTAAAACTACAAAAATTAGCTAGGCATGGTGGCACACGACTGTAATCCCAGCTACTGGGGAGGCTGAGTCAGAAGAATTTCTTGAACCCAGGAGGAGGTTTCAGCAAGCCAGGATTGCACCACTGCACTCCATCATGGGCAACAAGAGCGAAACTCCATATCAAAAAAAAAAAAAGATTGGTATTTGTTGTTTAATCCCCAAAGCCATTTAAACCTATGAGATAAGCATCATTAGTCTTACTTTAGAAATTTGGAAACTGCAGCTTGGATCGCTGAGGAAACTTGCTAAAGTTTACGCAGGCCTGCTGGGATGCACTATTACCTGAGGCCTTGCTGACTTCTAAAACAAGCAGCAAAATCTTTTTCATACCATACCTAAAGGAATCCAGTAGATACAAGTGACTCTACTATAGTTTATGGGACTCATTTCCAAGGAGCAGGGGGCTGCATTTCATGAGTTCTGAAGTGCTTCTATCGCTAGCTGTCTTCAAATTTTTTAGTAATAGAGTTTTGAAATGCAAGTTATTACTATTCTTTTATAATGCTGGGTATGTTTCAAAGACACATTAATGATTGCAATGTTATAAAATGCTTTAGGACCTTTTCATCACATGAAAGGCAACTTCTCTGGATGTTTGTATAAGTTTATAATTAGGTTAGCTTCTTTTATGTACACATAACCATGCCATCATCTTCCATCTCTTCCCTGACTTTTGGAGTCAAGATTTCATTTTCTCTTAATTGACCTTCATCTTAATTAGATTTCTGAAAGTCCAATCATGGTGTACATAGAAAATATTTATGCTTCCATTGTGTGAAACATCAAAGTGGTCTGGACTGCAGATGGTTCCCAAGATCAAAGCTAGCCGCCTGGGTCCTATTATCATTAGTGCAATTAGTCTGACATTGCTTCTTCTTGACTGTCCCCAAAGTGTAATTTAAAGCAGAAGAAAATACTTAGAATTTTCAAGAAAATACTTTTATCAAAATGTGAGGTTTTGTTAGTGATGAGTGAACCACAGAAGAATATGGACAGATCTTGAGATTCTAAAAAGATACTTCATAACAAATTATATGGAAAACTATAATGAGTTTAGTCACAGATCCAGTATGTTCTAACAAGCAGGACCTAGCATGTGCCTGACTTTATAAAAATTGCTCAGTAAACGTGTATTGAATGAGTAGGTGAAAAACTCCCAAATTCTGTCCTCCTAACATTTCTCCAAATTTTGTAAATAATATGGTCACAAATCTGGAAAAATATTTTATCAATTTCCTTTGGAATCATCTTTTTACCAAAACCTCATAAGCTGTGGTTATATATTAAAACCAATCAACACAGTTGTCCCATTGAAACAAATTCATCCAACTTAAATATAGCTGTATTAAGTAGATGAAGTCTCTCTGATTGAATTGTGGAGCCAAGCCTGCCTAGCAACACTCTTGCATACAGAGAAATGCCCAGGAATCATCTGTGTCACTTTACCTAATCCTGCTGGCCATGAAAGCCGTTATTTAAACTGATTCTGCTTCCTTTTCAAAACACAGGCTTTGGAATTAGGTCGGGGATCAAGAGGGTTAAGATAACTTCTGGCCAAATAGATTATTGTAATGAATAGAACCTGAGTACCATCACAAGAAAAGAACTCAGGGCTGCTAACTTTCTCCCACCAGCATTTCATTGACTCATTTACTCAGTTGCCAACAGATGTCTGTTGCAAAGCGCTGAGAGACTAGGGCAGCGAAGAAGAGAGACATAACAGTCTCTCCTGTTGAGCTCACAAACTGGATTCTATGGTCTCTCATTTTTACTTCTTTTGCATAGCACTTCCCTGAAGTAGGCATACAGCATTACACATAGCCATTTTTACATGGAAAATCTATTTTCTAAGTGGTAGGAGGTCCTGGAATTTACAGAAAGCTAAAATGTTGGCTCAAAATCTCTTCAATTAAATAAGCTTAGTATAATTTAGACAAAAGACAGGACTTCTGGCTTTCTGTATCTTACCCACAATGTAGCTGTTAATTTCTTTCAGATACCAGTCCTAGAACAGTCTGTTCTTTCATTGCAGGTTCTAGGTGCAGTTCCTCAGTTTCGATTCTCACAGTGCATTAAACTACTTTTTTTTTTTTTTTTTTGAGATGGAGTTTTGCTCTTGTTGCCCAGGCTGGAGTGCAGTGGCACAATCTCAGCTTACTGCAACCTCCGCCTCCCAGGTGCAAGCAATTCTCCTGCCTCAGCCTCCCAAGTAGCTGGGATCACAGGCATGTGCCACCAAACCCAGCTAATTTTGTATTTTTAGTAGAGACGGGGTTTCTCCATGTTGGTCAGGCTGGTCTCAAACTCCCAACCTCAGGTGATCCGCCCACCTCGGCCACACAAAATTTGTCTCATCCTACTGCCCAGTATACGTAGAATAATATCTAGCACCTAGTAAATGCTTAACAAATACAGACTATTAATTTTATCTGGACTCTTTCAGTACTGGATTCTGCCTATTCCTGGAGAAATTCTTCTAAAAAGTTACTCCCAGCTCTCAAGCCTGTCCCCACCCCATTGACCAGCTAATGTTCCCATCTTCCACTTTCCCACAGGTCTCTCTCCAGACAGGTTCACATTGTCACTCTTCACAACTCCTTTTCCCCTTTGTCTCTTTGAATTCAGTTCTGCCTCCACCTTGGTGTCCAGAGCTAATCAATCCAACCAACACCCAAGCCAGGGCACTTGTGGAGCTGATATTTCTAAATGTAAGCTTGCCTTGCATCTGATAGCCATTTATTTAGAGAAAGAGGTTGCCTTAGAATACACAATTGGGACTGTAGACACCTGTTGCCTCTAGATAATGTATATGTATTTTAACTGGAATCTTCAGTGATTTGAATCAAAAATCACCTAATGAGAAAACATTAGGAAAACAACTTGGCTGTCTGTTTTTGAAACAGGGTCTTGCTCTATCACCCAGGCTGGAGTGCAGTGGCCTGATCTTGGCTAACTGCAACCACTGCGTCCCAGCTTCAAGCAATTCTCATACCTCAGCCTCCCAGTTAGCTAGGATTACAGGCACATGCCACCACAACTAACTAATTTTTGTATTTTTTAGTAGAGACATGGCTTTACCGTGCTGTTGGCCAGGCTGGTCTCAAACCCCTGACCTCAAGCGATATGCCTGCGTTAGCCAGGAAAATACCCATTTAATATGGAGCCAGACTGGCCAACTTCTGTAGGTACTCATAGCTACACATTTTCAGTCTCCATGCTCACCTTCAGTTTATTCTTGCCTTTGGGAAGGTAATGGTAAAGACATATCCTAATATTTATAAATCTATTATGAGGTCTTCAGAGGAAATACTCAGTAACAATCCAGAGTATTGTCATGTTTTATCATAATTGTGCAATATGGACAAGAACCATAATTTTCTGAGTACCTTCAGAGTACCAAGGCTTGCTTAGAGGTTTCATATCAATTCACTGTAGTTATCCCACCAACTGTGGCCAGCTATATCAATCCATTTGCACACTGGTATAAAGAACTGCCTGAGACCGGATAATTTAGAAAGGAAAGAGGTTTAGTTGACTCACAGTTTCACATGGCTGGGGAGGCCTCAGGAAATTGACGGTCGCGGTGGAAAACGAAGAAACAAGACATCCTCCTCGCAAGGCGGCAGGAAAGGGAATGAGTGGAGGAGGAGCTAGCAAACACTTATAAAACCTTCAGATCTCATTCAGTATCACGAGAACAGAGTGGAGGAACTGCCCCCATGATTCAATTACCTCCACCTGGTCTTTTCCTTGACGCCTGGGGATTATGGGGACTACAATTTGAGATGAGATTTTGAATGGAGACACAGCCAAACCATATCACCAATTAAATGGAAAGGTGTATTGAGCCTGGCCTTTCCCAGTGAAAAGTATTTACTTTATCACTGGCATTGTTTGATATTGCTAGCACAGGGTGACTTAAAAAAAAGGAACTCTAAATCAGTGTTCTTATCATTTCTAAATTATCTACAGACAATGTGCTTTTTATTGCCTACACCCTCTGCCTCTGCTGCTTTCTACATCACTGCACACTACCCATGGGAGATCATCTATATCATCCCCATGTAGACAGGACCAAAACAAAGCTCAGTGTGTGTAAACATGCTCTGACACAAAATCAAAGAGTGTTTGTGTGTGGTAGACTTGGAACTCGAACCCAGGTCTAACTCCAAGGTCCTCTGTTTATCCTTCACACCAGGTGAATAATACTACTATAAAATAACAAATGTAATCACTTTAAGTGTTTAAAGAGCTCTCATGTGAATGACTTCATTTGATATTGACATCAAACCTGTGAGACAGGCATCATCATCTATATTCACAGGTGAGGGGCTGCAGGGGATCATTATGTCTCATGGTAACAACCTAAGTGGCACTAGCAGAGACTGAGTCTGCATTTCCTGACTCCTAATACAGGCTTATATCCACTGTGTCACTGCATGTTGTGCCACTGTTAGTACCCTGTAAATAATAGAAATATGCAAGGTTTACCTTTCCATCTACCAGCATGCTCCCTCCCCTGAATGGTATTTCTTCCTATTAGAAATTCATTGTCCTCCTTGATAGGTGCAGCAAACCACCATGGCACGTGTATACCTATGTAACAAACCTGCACGTTCTGCACATGTATCCCAGAACTTAAAGTATAATATTTAAAAAATAAAAAAATGAACAAGTCCTTTATATTAAAAAGAAAAAAAAAGGAATTCATTGTTCTCCAAAAGAACTCATTCAAATGGAAGTACCACAGTGGAGAGGTTCAGAGCATGGGTTTCAGGGCATGATAGACCTGGGATTAAATCCAGGATCCGTCAAATGATGTGAATTAGACCACTTACTAACCCTCTGTAGGCCTATCTTCTCTTTCATAAAATGAGATTAATCGTATTTACCTCCTAGGGCTAATTATTTAAGTAAAGAGGATATCTAAAACCTAGCAGAGTGCTGACATGCAATAAATGACTATACATTGAGTTTTCTATTCAGAATGTTATTCTTTTATACTAATATTCCCAATATTAGTAAGATTAAATGAATGATATTTTGTTTTCTAGTCCTCTGTTTGGTTACTATATTCATTCTGATTGAAAGAGTCTTGTTATTGGTGATGTCAGAAGAAGAAAGGCCCTATTAATAATTTCAGAGCATGGAATTTTGAATTAATGTAAACTGGAAGAGTCCTTTGGCAATTGTAAGCTATTCCAAAGTCACATAAAGAATAACAATGCATCTCTCTGTGCAGCATTTTTATGGAGCCACATTTTTATTATAACCATATTTTGAGTAAGGACATCTATTATTTTAACTACACAAGGCATGCTGCCGTGTGATTTGTAGTAGTGTTTCTTAGCCTCACCTATACAGAATTCATTACAAATGAATTTTGAAATGTTCATTTCAACAAGCCATGCAAAAATAAACTTGCACCATGGTGTCATTTGAAAAATATTAGAAACAATAAGCTCTTTATGTATTTATCAGTATTCATAGATTTACCCTGGTACAAGAAAATTCCTAAGTTTTCAAAGAGAGAAGCAAGTAGTTGGCTTTTGTAGCTGATTAGATTAATGCACTTGTAAGTGCTCAATCCTAGTTTACTACCAGCTTCCCCATGCTGGGGTCTTTTAGGGGCTAATAAATAGCTTACTGCTTAGTTATTCAGGTTCCGAACAAATTGAGAAGTAAGGAAAAGCGTGGTCAGGGAGACCTAAATGTTCGCATTTTTAGAGATCAAAGTAGCTAGAGATAGTAGCTTAGTGTGGCCGACTTATCTTCCCAATCATGGCAGCCCCAGGTGGGACAGGCCTGCCCACGTGAAGGCAGAAAGGAGAGAGACCAGGTAGGACTTCTGTCATAGAGAAACAGAGGAGAACCTCTGCTACCTGCCAGAAGCTTGGTCCCAAAAGGAAGACAGCAAAGGGATAAGCCAAACAGGCCCAGTTTCTTCTTCCCAGATTTTTCAATCAGAAAAAGTCATTTGTTTTCCCTGGGTCCTAAGGTGGTAGGGGACTGAGGGGAAATAGTCACCAGTTGGCAGTTATAACTGTGTGGCTCCAGAAATTCACAAACAGTGGTTAAAACTTCTTTCTCAAATTGGAAAATTGAACAAACAAAATCATAAGCAAAATTATCTCCAGCCAACATCAGTGGGGCACTGTGCTACAGGTGATGGAGTCATTGGCAGCTTAAGAACCCAATACAGTGAGAAGAAGTAAGGACAGGAAACTAATATTTATTGAGTATTCTGCTGCTGGTTGTCTATTTCTTTATTTATGCATCTTATCTCAGTGAATGGCATTACACAGATGCCCCAGCCAGAAATCAGGGTGTTACCTTTTCAACACTTCTTTTCCTCACCCTTATGAAATCAATTTCCAGTCTCATCAGTTCTGAGGCCTAATATCTTTCAGCCTTCAAATGTACTTCCCTCCCTTGGGTTTCAACGTTTTTTGTTTTTGAGACAGGGTCTTGCTCTGTTGCCCAGGCTGGAGTGCACTGGCCTGATCTCGGCTTACTGCAACCTCCAACTCCTGGGTTCAAGCAATTCTTGTGCCTCAGCTTCCTGAGTAGCTGGGACTACAGACACACACCACCATACCTGGCTAGTTTTTTGTATTTTAGTAAAGATGAGGTTTTGCCATGTTAGCAAGGCTGGTCTCAAACTCCTGACGTCAAGTGATCCACCTGCTTGTGCCTCCCAAAGGGCTAGGATTATAGGCATGAGCTATCATGCCCAGCCCCAACATATTATAGATGAGGAAATGGAAGCAAAGTATTAAACTATAGGCAAAGTATTAAACTCTCAAGTGACAAAGGATAATGAGGAACAGAGCCTGGATTTGAGCTCATGTCTACCAAACTTTAAATCCAAGCCCAGAACCTCTATTCTATGTCCCATCATTTATTAATATCTCCCCACAGCACCACTACTACCAATTATTGGATTAGCCTTTGAACTGATGTGCTCTAATGATCTATATAACCAGTTTTAGTAGCTAGCTTTTTCTTTTCAAAGATAAAGAAAAGGCTCAAACTGGTACAGTTGTTTGCCCGGACCACAGCTCTGGTTAAGAGTAGAGTCAAAATCAGATCTCAAATCTCCTCTTCTCAACTGCTAATCCTGGTTCCTAACCCACGGAATAAATAAGTGAGTTATAATTTGGAAAATTAGCAATTTAAGAGTTAAATTAATTAAGGCTTTGAAAATACACTTGGATTGTAATGAGGCCAGCTGCCCATTTGTAAAGAATGAGCAGTTTTAACAAGAATTGGGATAGTTTACAGTTGGAAAGGGGATCATTAAAATAGGATCCCCTCATTTTACAGGTAATAAAACCAAGGCCCAGAAAGAAAATGTATGATGAGAAGTCCAAACAGCCAAACCCAAACCAAATCCCAGGACTCCTAGTTTCCAATCCAGGGTTTGTTTTACTACAGCATCTTCCCATTTAGTGCTTATACAGAATAAGAATGTAAGTCTAAAGTAAAACAACACTACCAACAGCAATAAAACAACAAAACCCCATTTAGCACGCCTGTTTACATACAAGTGTTTATTCAAATGTGCTCCAACTCTGACAGTGATTTAAAAATGTCTCAGCTTATGGGAAAATTAAATGAGAAAGGAAATTGCAGACAAATCAGATGCTTTCTCATACATTCTTTTAAACTCAGAAAGTTACAGTCTTCTACAGGTAGAAAACTTAGGTGATAGTTTTGAATATGAAAAAAAAATCAGAAACAAGGAAGATAGACCCAAGTGCTGAACAGCCAGGGTTTAGTGAATTTGTGCAGAAACATTCACTTATTTTCCTAAATGAGCTTTTTCAGCTACAAAGTCTAAACAGAGTGTCAGGATCTGTTTTTCCCATGTGTACTTAGCCAAGTTGCCATTTTCTGGCAAACAACCTTTGGACAGGAAAGGCCTTCTCTCCTTGAAGGTCCATAACCTACACAAACACAGCATCATCAAGTGCAGGAGCTTGAGTCTACAATCCTAACACAGTCAAGTGGACGTACAAACACTTTTTCCATTCTCGTAGGATTGTTTGAATGAGTCATGGAAAATTACAGTGTCAAATGTGTTTCCCAGCTGATTTCAAGCCTGTGATAGTTTTGTAGGCTCATTCCTGGGCATAAAAATCAAGGGCACAGCTGCCAGAGAGAATAGAAGGCTGATATGCCAGTAAGTCTTCTATGCACCAGGATGGACTTTAAACCATAACCCCACTCATAAAAGCTAAATTTACCTGGGTGTGGTGATAAGTGAACACATAAGGTAATTACCTAATACTAGTTTCATTTGTTTCTTTCTTTATGAATCCTGCAGTAATATCAGAGCAAACTTCGGTTGTTAGCCAGCTGTCATTTTCATCAGACTCCTCAAGGCCATCTCGAACTATAATAACAAGAAGAAAAAGAAAAATGGTCAAATTATACATTGAGATTCCTAAGTCTTTTGGTATCATTGCTTCATTTATAAAAAGACCATAAAAATATGTATAGTCTATGTTTGTAATACCATGACCTATTGGAGAAGGGAAAAAGAAATCCTCGTTTCAGTTCCATAAAACCCTGCTAAGTGTCTCACTTAAATAAACCAAGTCTATGCTTTCATAAATTATCTTTTTGTTTGTTTGTTTGTTTTTTGGTGATCAACCCCATTTAGCTGATGACATAATTCACACAAATGGGGCTTTAAGATGTCTCCCTTCCTGCATCTCTCTAATCAGATTGTCCTTCTTCATTCCTTCCTGATAAGCACACCAACCCTCATATAAACCTGTGTGCCTGTCCTTCCTACAGATCCTCCCACTATCACAGAATCCAAGAGTAATGAAGCCACCACAGGACGACAAGCTTCACTCAAATGTGAGGCCTCGGCAGTGCCTGCACCTGACTTCGAGTGGTACCGGGATGACACTAGGTATGTGCCAAACCTACCATCCCCCGTGGCTCCACTGCTTGGGCCTGGGGGCACCAGAAGCCTCACAACAAAGCCAAAGCCAAGCTAGTTATAATTATGTAGAACTACATTCTTACAATCTTCCTTTTTAATGTTTCTTTCAAATTCTTTGGGGGCTGTAGCTCTTAAGCTGAAGCCCAAAAGCAGCCAGGTAAAATATAAAAACAGTTCAATGGGTAGTTTTCACCTGCATGTCTTTCTTGCCAAAACAGAAACTCAAACCTGTTTCCTGTTTTTCTCTGTTGATGGACATTGATTCTGATAATATGGCACTGCACAATTAAAAGAGGAATTGGGCATGGAACAACGAACTCTGGCTACTTCCTTTCTCTCTTTTTCCTCCAGTGTCAGGATGGGGAAAGAATTCCTAAGCTAAAATCTTCACCAGTGTTCCTTTCTATTCTTCTGTTTTTGAACTCTTAGGATAAACAGTGCCAATGGCCTTGAGATTAAGAGCACCGAAGGCCAGTCTTCCCTGACGGTGACCAATGTCACTGAAGAGCACTATGGCAACTACACCTGCGTGGCTGCCAACAAGCTGGGGGTCACCAATGCCAGCCTAGTCCTTTTCAGTAAGTATGCCAAAGCAGTGCCCAACTTGGTGGAATTAAATTGACTTTTCACATGAAAAACGTGAAAACCATTCCCTTGTCTATTAAAAGTTCACTTAAACACAAATAAGGATATATGCACTGAAACAAAAACGCAGGGTTCTCAATCTCTGTGCATCGGCGGGACTTATAAATGGAGCAACTTCTCTCTATATTCTTTCTTGCTTCGGATAACTGCCTAGATTTTGTTTGTTTTCTTTAGTTTTGTTGTTGTTTTCTTTTTTCCTAGTTATTTAAACTGAAAAAAATATTCAGAGAACACAAGTCTCTTTGGCAGTGGTCCTTTAAGAAGCAGAGGTGATGTAAGAGCCTGGAAATGGATAACAGTTTTGTTTGTTTGTTTGTTTGTTTGTTTGTGTGCGTGTGCATTTTTAAGGCAGTAATGAGAGTGATTGAGGAAGAAATATTCAGTGAGAATGAATAAGGTGATGAGAGAAGGGAGAGGCTAGAAAAAAAAGTATCTTTTTAACAATACAAGAGGAAGAGTGGAATAAATGATTAAAGCATAATATAAAATCTAAAGGAGGAAAAATGGTGGCAGAAAGCTTTCTGTATGACAGTAGGAGACATTACTTTTCTGATATATTTTTGGAACGGAGATATAATGGTAGGAAAAAGGAACATTTCTGAAGACCAGAGAAGATCCTGAAAGTAGACCAAGGAGGTCATGGTCATTCTAAAGTCACAGATATTAATAGGAGACCCCACCTTGGAGTCCTGCTCTTTAGCAGCAAGTTAGAGTCAAGTCTAACTCCCTCCCTTGTTGGGCAGGTGACTATGAGCACAGAAGCAGATGCCTCCTGAGAAACAGAAGGATGCTAAATGGAATCACAGGAAAATGATAACATTTAGAATAGAGAAACATTTATGAGAATAAGCAAAAGAAACAAAAAAGCCCATGCTGAATCTGAAAGTCCATTTGGACTAAAGGGAAAAGTTAAAAAAGAAAAGTACTATTATTATTCTGGAATAACAAACCACTAAGTTTATCTTTTTTTTTTCTGCACAGGTTCAATTGGAAAAACTAGAAATACTATGACCAGAAGAAATGTCTCTATTTTGCTATATTCCATTTAGATGAGACTTCAGGAAAATAATATATATTTTTTTAGAAGAAAAATCAATTTAAGTGAGAGTTCTCTTGAAATGTTGTGTTAAAGCCATTTTAAAATTGTTTAAGATTGAACTCCACTTATGAAAACAACAATCACAAACAACTCTAACTCTGGCCTTTAGTTTCTCATTCATAACTCTCATTGACTTCAGTCTGTGACAGTTTGATGAGATACAGCTATACAAATGCTGCATCTATATAAAGCTTAAAATTCACAACCTGTTTACTTGTCTCCAAAGACCAAACATCAGCATTCCTTGCCTCAACTAGAGACATCAATATCTGTAAGACACTTGGGAATATACTTCTTAAGAACTGTAGTTACCTGATTCATTCCTAACATTAAGGATTCTATAAATGGTGGGGGTGATAAACGTCCTCAACTGTGAATTTAAGATTTACCAAATCTAAGTTAACCTGGTTCAGTATAACAACATATACTTAAAAACTCAAAAAGAAGGTTGTATAGAGATAAGGAGAAGATAGAATAATTGGATGAGTTACAGAAAGTGAAAAATTACACATTTGCATTAAAGTATATTTTCATTCTATTTAACCTAGACTAAGAACTATGCTAATGACATATCAAATAATAAATAAAATGTTGCCAATAGACTGAGAGAGAGGAAAAAGAAAGAGGTTGGAAGGATGGAATACTTGAGGAAGGAGGGAAAGTGAGCGTAGGCTAAGTCAAAGGCAATGAGATACTGCTGGTGGTCATGGAAGGGGACGTCAAGCCCTACAATACCAATGCCCTATAACAGAAGTCTATTTAAAGGACTTAACCTTAATTTTACAGAGTTTCTGCTTGTATACTGAGAATCAGGGAATAAACAGACAAGTGTATCCTATCACACTTCCCTTTATGATTTAGAAGAGATCGCCCTCCATTATATATTTGAGGATTATGTGGTGCAGTGATTAATGATGTACTACTCCTGGTGGTCTCACATAGGCACTACCACAGTCGTGTCTTTGGCATCATGCAGCGGCACCATATGCATCAGCATTAGGTTTAGAATCGATGTCCCACCTTTATTGTAAAGTTAGGAGGTATAATACTTAATGAAAAATAAAATACAAAAGATCATTAGGTTTTGAGGTGCAAAGGAACGATTCAAATTGCAGAATATTGGTGAATCTATTGCACTATTTCTTAGATCCAAGGCCTAAGAACAAATATTTTTGGGGAGAAGCCCTGCTTCTTTTGTAGCAGGAATGGCACTCCCTCCACCCACCCACTCACCACCAGTTAGTTTTGGGAGATGCGTTCTTACAGCCTGCATAGCGAAAACCTGATAATTTCACAGATTTCCAAAAGAAAAGAAAGGAAAAGGGGGGGGGAGATAGAGAAAGAAAAGAAGGAGGGGAGGAAAGATGGAAAGAAGAAAAGAAGGAAGGAGGGAAGGAAGGGAGGTAGGGAAAGAGGGAAGGAGGGAGGGAGGGAGGGAAGAAAGAAGGAAGGAAGGAAGGAAGGAAGGAAGGAAGGAAGGAAGGAAGGAAGGAAGGAAGGAAGGAGGGAGAGAGAGGAGAAGAGGAAGGAGGGGAAGAGCAAGAGTACTTATGTGAGTAAATATTATTTACATTCAAATAAACAGGATTAATGGGAAAAGGAAAACACTGTGCAAGTGTCAGCAGAGGTAATTTTCCACAGAACAGATTCAGGAGGGGAGAGATGCTTGGGGGCGGGCGTCTGTGGCCACAGCCCTGACAGAAACACTGTGTGGGCAGCAGGGTGCTCTGCTGACCAAGCCAGTCCAGAGAATAACAGGCAGCTGGTGAGCCTCTGCCAGCCAGAGGCAGCAGCAGGTAAAGACTCAGAGCCAGAGCCCCTGAAGAGTTGGCGATTATTCATCTTCATTTGTGTGTCAGCACATTTTCAGCCGTGTCCACCACAGCGATGAGCTGACTTTTCACACAGTGTCAACTTGCGGTCACATGCATGCATACACTTCCCCACTCTCCATTCAAATACTGATCTCCATAGGGGTCAAAATCATGGAACGAGAGTGTAAGAATACATTGTATTCATAGCAATTTTTTCCTGAGCTGGTGGAAGCATTCCTTTCTCATTCATCTAGTTCTCCACACATTCTAGCACTCTGTTTGTCAAAGATCTACACTACCTCAGTTCATATAACCATGTAATGCCCTGGCCAAGCATTACCTTACATAACTTTTGAAAGCATTAATGCAATGGCACAATGTATGGGCAAGGATTTGGCTCCCTAGTCTGTGTCAGACAGGGGGATATGCATCACATAGATGAAAACTTGGATTTCGAGTGATGCCAAGAGAAGTTCCACTGTCTGCGTAAGTAACATAACAGACTGTGTTTCCAGACTGATAACTAAAATTCACCCACAAAGGTGATAGGTTTATCTTGTTTTGTGCTCATGTTGAGTTAGATTTAAAACATGGACATGGAGGAAGAAAAGGTGATAATTTAAATGTTACCACTTCTTATTAAGTGAGTGCAATTTACTCTGCAGTATCTACTGTGCTACATGTTTCACATACATGATCTGATTTTTTTTATTATATTTTTGTATCAGAAACGGATCTTGCTATGTTGCCCAGACTAAAGTGCAGTGGCCATTCATAGGCATGATTCCACTGCTGATCAGCATAGGAGTTTTGATCTGCTCTATTTCTGACCTGTGCCAGTTTGTCAGTTTGACCCTCCTTAGGCAACCTGTTGGTGTCAGGCTCCTGGGAGGCCATCATATTAAACTAGTGCAGACACCCAATCAGCAGAGTACACCACAGCCCAGAACACTTGAGCTATAGCCGTCTTTCTGCTCCAGCCTCCTGAGTAGCTGGGACTATAGGCACGCATCACAACAACCCTACTATGTACTTGTGTTTCTCCATTACATAAAAAAGCTAAGTGATTAGTGCAACTAAGTTAGGCTGAGCTTGAGATTTAAATTCAGGTAGTCTATTTCAAGAGTGCAGGCCCTAAATCAACACATCTGCATTTGTGTATGTGGGCATAAATGTTAGGAAATATGTCTTGTAAATTTGGAGGTGAGAAGAATGTATTTTTTTCTCCTTTTTCTCACTCAATGAGGCCTTTCCACTGTCTTTATACTGCTCTATCCCTTCTCACCCAAGAGCACTGTCTCCCACCTCCATTTTCATTAACCCCCAGTAGCCTATTACCACCAGGTTAGTTCAATGATTGGGTTATCTGTGGCATGTTGAAGTTCTCAGTAAATATTCCAGCCTAGCAGTCAGCATTTGCTCTAGGAGAATATTCCCTCACATTAAAGGACAATCCCACTGATTAATCACCTGGTGTTTTAGAGAAATGGGAGGATTATAAAGGTCTTTTAAGGCTTTTGAGTACAAAAGAAGAAAATACAAAAAAAAAACTCTTCACTGGGCTTTGTTGCATCTGTGTGTAGGTGTGTAGGAGATGCTTTTAATTTTCTTTTTAAACTTTAAAATATCATTAACTTGAAAAGCCACAGTCGACTAAGTTTCAAGTACTACCTAAGTAATCCAGCACTAGAGGGAGTCTTTACAAAGAGGGAGTCTTTATAATCCCCATTTTCTTTAAAAAGCGTTTGTTATCTGAAAGGCTTGCTGTTTAAACACACACCACCTGATGATGCTAGTTAAGACGTGGCAAAGCCTGGGCCAGGCGCAGTGACTCATGCCTGTAATCCCAGCTGAGGCTGAGGTGGGTGGATTTCTTGAGCTCAGGAGTTTGCGACTAGCCTGGGCAACTCGGCAGAACCCCAACTCTACCAAAAATACAAAAAAAAAAATTACCCAGGCGTGGTGGTCTGCGCCTGTGGTCCCACCTACTAGGGAGGCTGAAGTGGGAGGGTTGCTTGAGCCTGGGAGGCGGAAGACACTGAGCCAAAATCAAACCACTGCACTCTAATCTGATTAACAGAGTGAAGACTTGGCAAAGCCTTTTAACCAGCTACTTTTAGATGCCACACAATAAAACAGTTTGAGCAACTGTCTACCCACATGTAGTTTGAAGCACCGGATGCAAACTCCTTAAGTGGGCTGTCTGTGGATACACCTCCCCTCCCCCAACCACTTAACAGATAAGAAGCCAAAGCTCAGAGTTAAGAGACCTTCCTAAGAGACACAGCATGTAGTACAAGGGACAACCTTGTAGTCTGTTCCGGAAATCTCCCAGTCAGCTGCTAAGTGTGTTTCCCTCAAGCAGCAGCAGCCAAAGGAGAAGCATATGGCACCAAGGGCTCTGCCCTCCCTTACTTTTGAACACCAAAAGTTGGACATTTTCTTTTTCCTCCTAAGTACTATTTACTTCACTTTACACTCGTACAGGATTCTACAAACCCTAGCATAAAATATAAAACAGCAGCAGAATAATGGTCAAAGAATAAGAATACAAACTGGGATGGAGAGGCATCTAAGAAAGATACGTGAATAGGATGGAATTAAGAGAACGAGAATAGCTGATGGGGTGTGATAGGCCTAAGACAATGATAACAGGGTGGAGCTAAGACGGTAATAACAAGCTGAGAAGCAGCTGAAAGGCACTGAAAGCAGGGTGGGTGAGATGGTTAAGCCATATAATTGATCACGTGGAAATAAGGGCAGCGTGCATTTTCCCAGCTGCGAAGAGCATGATGAGAAAATACGAAGCTGAGTCATTTAAACAGTCTGAATCATAATAGAAATAATAAAAATAAAATTCAGTAGAAAGAGCATAACATGGGACAGTGGTCTCCAACTGCAACAAAAATGCTAAAAGCAGTTTAGCTGTTTATTTTCAAAGCTGGAAACTTAATACCAAATAACCAGTGGAGGCTTAAACCATTTTTTGACCTGACACTCGTGTAACTAAGACACAGTTGTTCACTGGGCTGCTGTTGACCTGCTCCATCTTAATGGACTTAGGAGACTTTCATATTTAAGTGACAACTTCAGCCAAGCTAGAGAAAAGCTGACTCTGCAAGGAGACTGAGTTTTCCCAGTGTCCAGATGCATACAGTGCCCAGAGTCCAGGGAAAATCTACTCTTCTCATGCATATGGCACAAGATGGTAGGCTATCAGATCTGAATATGCACATATGCTTTTCTCATTGTGGTTTTGATTTTTGTTGATTTTCATTTCTCATTGGTCTTTATTTAATCAAGCTGCTAGGAGAAATGTAGAAAAGTGTGTGCTAATTATGTTACACTATAATTTGGGGGTTAGCAAGTAATACATTCTCCCCCTAATACTCCATTCTGTATTTCTGAAAGAGCCTCAGAAGAGGATTTAAGCTTTTCTTGAGATAGATGAAGGACACCTTAAATTCTGAACTCTGTCAGTACATTCTATTTATGGCAGGTAGTTTATGTATGGGACTACGAGATACTTACTAAGACCTCAGTGTTCAAAAAAAAATCTTTTTATACTCAATAGGATGTATCATCAAGCAAATTTGATTGGTTGATCAAATTTCAGGTGAAATGGTATTATAAAAAGAGGGGGAATTAAGGAATAGACTAAAAATAAAATTATGCTAAGAAACTTATTACCTTGACTTTACTCCTATATTGGTATCAGCAATGTGGAAGTAAAAACCTGAGGGAAAAGTTGCACTAATGTTACCCACAGTAAATTTTTCAGATGCTTGGCTAAAGCTGATATGAACTATAGGGCTTAGAGAGAGGAAAGAATTCTATAGCTGACACACATTCCTCTGTCACGAGCTAAAGAGACGAGAGCCAAGACCAAAATGTGTCACCTGAATGTGATCACCACTATAAACACCCTCAACTCCAACTCTCTAAAAGATCTAAAATCTTGGTGTTGGGTTATTTTCAGTAGAATTCTGTATGTAGGGTTACCACAATCTGATGTTGTCCCCTACACTAGCTAAACTTTTTAAAGGCTCTGTATTTTTAATTTTATTAATACATTTCTTTGATAGTTTAATGTTAATAGGAAGTACAGATGAATGTTTTATGAGAGATATGATCCTGTAAGCATGGAAATTCATCCGTTGTATAATTGTTTGAATAAGTAAACATAAGAAAGATATGTATTTAAATTCTCCATGATGATTACTATTTTTTCCCCTTTAGAACGTGTTTTACCCACAATCCCCCACCCCATTCAAGGTCAGTATGATTTTTATCACTGTAGCTCTCTTCCTGGGTCATTCTCCATCATCTGTAACATGCAAAACACACAAAGGGAGAAAAACACATTCATAAAATTCACATACAATATAAATCATTTTTTCCCTTAAACCTTTTAATAAAAGTCAGTTAGTTGCTTCCAACATCAGTTGAATAGGCATGGAACAAGACTATCATCCTGCTCATCTTCAAATTGGTCAGTAGCTGTGAAGGCAATGCTAAACTCAGCAAGCAATTTTTTTTCTACAGTCAGTATGTATTACAAGTAACTAGGAACTCACATATTTGGGACACAGCCAGTTAAATTCTCTAGCCACAGATATACAAATTTTTGACTGACCACCCTCACAGTTGGAAGTTTATACAATCTGAATCTGAAGGGTGTTACTCGTAAAAATTAATGTATATACTGCTAAAGGTTAATCAATGCAACCAGATTATAACAAAGACATTATTTTCTCTTAAAATCTTGGCCAATTCATGGGTATTTTTCTTTCCTTTTAAATATACCTATCTTAGAAAACATAAATGAAAAAACAGGATAATCATTCTGAATTCCTTTTCATAAACTTTATATGCACTCAAATTAAATTTTGCCTCCTACATCATATTTAGATGCAAGCTGCAGCCACAACTTTCTAGCTTAAGGCTATTTAAAGGGAAATTGGCAAATAAAATTAAAACAATATAAAAAATCCGAAATGAAACCAACCTACCATTGAAATTAAATTCCAGAAAAGTGATTTGCAAATAGCACTCAAAGACCTGAGAAAAAATGGAAACTAGGCCATGCGGGGCCTAGCGTGGAAAAAATAAATCCAATTAAACAAGATTATCATACACACCATAAAGGAAATGTGCTCAGAATTAAAGGTAGAAAGCTGCTGTTTTATAAGTTTGAAGATGAATCATGTTTCATTAACATTTGTCCAAACTGTAAGTTCACGCAAACTTGTGTGTATTCAGTGTCAATAATGCAATGTTTCACATGTATATGCATTCACATATGCAAATGTATTTTAATTATTTTTGAACTAAGGATTGCAAGATTTCAATAATCAACTAGACAGCTTAATAAAAGAGTTGTCAAATTTTAAAAAGAAGACAAACTATTTTTAGTATGAAAGCTTAGAATAACTCTGTTTAATAATAATAAAAAAAACTTCCCTAAAACAATGAAATCTGTTTCTAATCCCAGCCACTAAAAATAAGACTGTTAAAATGTGCCTGTTTTTTAAACTTGACATGATACTTACTGTTCACGGAAAATATCCCATTTTGAATTCTTGACATGCCACAATTATTTTAACACATTTATGTTCTAGCGTTGCTGCAGAGATTGACACCATTTTATCATGTTGCCATCTTGCAAATATCTTTATATGAAAAACACACACATAAGCATTTGTACCATTGGATAGCATTTTCAAAGAGGTCATGCCCCATCTGAGATGAGCTTTGTACAGTATCACTGTGATTCTAGGTATCCTTTGTAAGAACAGTTCTGCAGCCACCAACTCAAATATTTATCTCATCACGCATTATGATATATGTAACTTTGAACAAAGTGAAGCCAGACACCGTTCACAAAGGACAGCTGCTCAGATACTGAAAAACAGTCTGGACTAGGGATGGAGCATGAGGGATTTTGCTGAACTTTATATTTCCCACAAACTTAACTGTTGATTGGAGAATGACCCTAGTTTGATTTTACATTGTAGGTAGACTGTAGTTAGCTTTCTTAGATCCAATAGTTTTTAGAGAATATAGTTTATCTTATACTAATGCTTTAGTCTTCTGCTAGTGGAAACTGAAAAGCTGTTCATTAAGACTTGGGATGGCTGGTGTAAGAGTCTGCTATACAAAGATAGTCCCCTCTTAAGTTTCCTATTTTTTACAAGGACTTTAACTTCCTGGAGATTGATTCACTTTTCTTCTCCTCTTTCCAATCCAGGGTAACCCAAGAGAAATGCAGCTTCCCATTGAAAAAAATACTAACAATAGGATGCTTAACCGTTTTTATGGTGCCGATTAGGTACCCAATATCTATGAAAAGCATGCCTCACTGTGATCATAGCTATAATGCAAGGCATCTCCATTTAATTGAATATCATATATTGTCATCATCTTTGTGAACTCTTAAATTTCATTCCTAAAATATCAATTGTCTCTTAGAAGTTGGTTGATATAAAATGGCCTAAAGATTTTAAGGCAATTAATTTCCTTAAGGTGTTTTGAAAGTGGGTGTTTCAAAAGCCACAAAGATTTTTTTCTGTCCTCCCATTATAAAAAGGAGAACTTTCTTCCCTAATTTCCAGCCTCACAAAGATATATGTTTCATTTCAGCTGCTTTATTGTTCATATCTCTCATTGGAGGATCTTCCCCTTCCTGTCCCCACTCTACATGGCTCATCAAGCTGACTGGGGATGCACAGCAGAGTCACAGCAGGAATGCAGTCCTAAACCCTTTCAAGCTGTGATTAAACAAAAACAAGGCTCAATAAATCAAATGCATTTCCCTTGGGTTTCCTTCATCATATTGCTTGATTTTCTGCAGTGATAATAATAATGCTGGAATTCCATCAATGGATAATTTATATTGGCTGTGGCCAATCAGAAATTTTCATATGTCCTTCCCCCCCTGCCAAAAAACAAAACAAAAAATAATACCAGCTTGCCTCCCTGCTCCTTAAAGGATATAAATAAAATAGTGCTCCATCCTTGATCTGTTTCTGATAGGTGTTTTCTTCCATTAATTTTAATTTAGCTTTATTCATTCTGAGTCCTGAATTGCATAAATTTGCATAAATACCTCCGACTATATTGCTGCAGAAAATCCACTGAATTGCAAAATAAGGAAAGAGTCAGCTCTCAATGTCTGGGGGAACTTTTCTCACTTTGTGAGGCTGACATCGTTTCCTGAGGTTTCTGGGTACTGAGCAGTGATAACATTGCTCCCCATCAGTGTACTAATGCCTAGCTCTTCTTCATAATGGAAGTGCACCCAGAGACACTCTCACATTGAGGACTGTAGGTTCAGAATGAAGTGTTGAAATCAGCCTCAGAAAATTAAAATGAAGTGAAACAAGGGACAACGACAAGGGCAAACAACCGTTTTGTTTATGTAACTCTCAAGCGAAAAATTCCCTTGAGTATGGGGCTCTCTGGACTCAATCAGCCTATCCCTTTCTGATCGCTGCCACTTTGAAACAAAACAAAACAAATCCTGGAATGTGTCTCACTTGTTTGCCTCCCATCTGATTATTTATCCCAAGTGAACAGCCTTTCCATTCACTAACCCCATGTGGCAAGTGGGTTTGGGAAATGTTGAGATTATCTTCCAGGTTCAGGCATGGCACTGGGTTTGTTCACAGCTGCTTGCCATTCCATCCCTGTTTTTCCATTGATAAAATGCATTGCACATGGCTGGGTTTGCATGATTAATACAGCTGTCCAACGCTTTTTCAGAAAACAAAACAAACCATCCCCTCCCAAAATTAAAGTTTAAAAAGAAATTAAAATCCAAACCACAAACAAGCCAGGCTTACAGAAATCTGAAGTCGGCCTGGCACGTTTTCTCCCAAGGGGAGACTGATATTCTTACAGGCAGGTCTGGCATCAGAGCAGCCAGATTCTATCTATAGTCAGAGGAGTGGATATATCCGCCCTCACCTGGCACCCCCAGGAATAGGTTTTTAAATCAGATTCCAAAAGGATGAGAGGGCAAATGGGAGAAAAATTTTGAACATATCTCATGTTGTGAAGAATACTGAATAGTTTCTAGTTTCATTTATTGTCTGTAGAATACCATCCTTAGTATTATTAAGAAAAAGCTTCTTTTCAGCTCCTTAATACAACAGTATTTTGCTTTGTCTAATAATGGTAATAATATTAATAATAATAGCTAACATACATAATAGGCTTCTCATGTACCATTAGAGTTTTAAGGGCTTTTGCCTGCATTAACTCAATCCCGCAACCCTAAGAAAGAGACATGCACCTTTCTCTCACACTTTTTAATGATTAAATGACACTTAAATTTCAACCTACCCCTGTTACACCCAGGCACATGTATAAATCTGTAGAATATTAATAATCACCCTTATGTATACATTCATGTTCATTAGATATGCATCTTTCCAGTGAATTTTAAATGTTCATCTAATTTATTTTATATATTACAGTGCTTATAACACAGTTACTTTATGTCCTTACATTTTTACAGAATCTATTTTCAAATATGCTTAACACAGTGAGATGTATGCCCAACTCACAGAGATTTATATGAAAGCATTCATCTTTTAAAAACATGAGCAGAGCTATCTGGCATCAGCACATCTAATTTCACACACTTATTCAGGCTGATTTACATACACACCTCTATTAATCATGGATAATTACTAGCATTGTTCCTGTAATTCAGTTTTTCCAACTGTGAAATGGGAAAGAAAATATATTTTTCATGCCTACAAGCTCAAAGTGGTATTTTAAATAACACACAAAAGAGAGCTTCAAGTTCCTAGAAAGAAGGTATACTGAATTTTAAAAATTATATTCAAATGCACGTGTCTTATAATTTTTAAAAGCACTGATATTTACAGGCATACTCATATCATATTACATGGACATTAGCTAGACATAAGTTCAGTGTGCTTTTATTATATTTTGATGTATTATGGATTATAAGGATGTCTGAAATCCCCACACTGCTAAAAAGTTTTAATATAGAAGCATCCTAAGGCCAAATAAAAAATATTTTTCATTATTTTCTTACCAATATCATAATATTACATTTAAGAAGAGCTGCAAAATTGCACAGTTCCTTGTTGTGTGGCATACACATATACACTCACACACTTTGAGTGAATGCCCATCATACACACTACCACATGACTGCCAGACCATCAGCCTAAAGAACCTGCACCTTTTGCTGGTCAGGGATATAAGGTATGCCCTAGGAAGGATTTCACTTTTTAAATATGTCTCTCCTTCCTACTGGCTGGCAGAAACAAGGATTTTGTTTCTACGGATAGAATTTAGGCAGCCATGTCAGCACTAATTTAGAGCAAAATCATTGGCTCTGATTAATACACATGAAAATTATTGAGCTGACCTTCATGCCTAATTCCCTGGCTCCTTTATGGGAACAAAGTCTGATTTCCTTCTGATTTTCTTTAGTGGTCAGAGAATCAAGTGAGATAATTGTACCAATATTTAATGTGGAATCAATAGTTCACTCGTCAATCCAGTGATTTTGACACAGTGTAATAGGTGAGATTTTCTCCCCATTTCCATGTCTTACCTCTCCCCACCTCTTTACTCTTCCTCTTACTGTTTCCTAAACTGTTATTCTCTCCCCCGCTAAAAGTTGCTAGCAAGAATAAACCCAAAATTTATTCACACCATTATTTAAATGTTCAACAAGGGATTGGAAGTGTTATTTCTCTCAAAAATTCACATTTAGCTTCAAGCTAAATGACTAAAAATCCTACAGAGTCAATTTAAAGATAGGAGAATGTTTAGTCCTGGAACTCCTTTCTAATGCCTCTTCCTGTTTTTTGAGTCTGGATCTGCCTACACCAGTCAGCCTTTGCTGGTGATCACCCTGTTCTTAATGCCTCTCTGTGCTATTTAGATGTCTAGAGCCAGCAGGGATTTGAAAATGAATATTTTTTTAATAAAAAAAATCCAAGCTTCCACTAAATGTTAATTTGATGGAAATATTGCTCTTCTATGAGCTTTATGAAAAAAAAAATCTTTCAAAGTAACAATTACATTTGGGGATTAGGTTTAAGTAATTGGCAGTCTTGTCTTTTTAATTAAAAGGAATAAAGCTGCCTAAGAACAGCTCAATGAGATTTGCAGCAGAAAATGTTGGCATGCTGCCCCAAAGGGTGAGAAGCCCGGGATCTTGATGGACAGAACACGGACACAGTCTCTCGTGGTCGCTAGAGTGCACAGCAGCACGGCCTGCTTTCAAGGCTGCCTCACGTGCCAGTTAACATGAGCATAGCAGGCGACTGTGAGGAACATTGCTGTGTGTAGACAGGAAGGAAGTCCTTCCTTTGGGAACAGAGTTCTGGGTTCAGAGACTGTATGGAGCTAGAGTCCTTCTTAAAAACTGGTAGTACATGGAGGAAGAAAACAACAGCAACAAAATTCTCTTAAGTATTAAATCATCAGGATACTCCCAGGCCCTGAAAAACGTCTTATCATAGCCCAAAAAGTATAAACAAACCTTAATTTTAATCTGTCCCTTGGCTCCCTTCTCTACATTTTCCTCCATATTCACCATGCATTGAATATGTGTGTTCTCTTTGACATCTTTCAAACGAAACCAAAGCAACGTTTTGACAGTATTGGCATTCACTTCTAAACACTGGTTACTAGGCAGGCTAGGACCACTAAGCCATTATCCCATCTGGAGGAAGCACTGACTTCTGAAGAGGCAAGATATAAATTAAGGTTAGTAACAATTTCCCTAATGCAGTCACTCCAGCCTCAAGATATTCTCTCATCATCATAAGTTATTTGTACGTATGAAACTAAACAAGCACCTTTATGGGGAAAAAAATTAGTGCAAGAGATTCCACCTTACACCTCCCCTTGTATACTGCTGTGAAGAAACACACCTGCCAAGTAAGAACACAGCATGCCATAATGAGTTTGGAATTCCAATTTAAGGTGTTCCTATGTACTGAGATGTATGATGGGAGTAGGCAGACTACTCACTAGGACTCCACGGAGAATGTCAGCTTATATCCACCACAGATCAGTGGGGGAGAGACCTTACAAGTCATTTATCATGCTTCCTAATTGGACCCTAGGGAGCCAAGCAGTGCCATAGTTTACTCTACAGTTTCACTTATCACTGTGCTGATTGTAAACGAAAATGCTTCCCACATCTCTGTAACACATACATAAGATCAGCACCCAGACATTACCACTAACATAGTATCTTTACTACCAATCACAGCTAATAGTTCATTCTACTTTTTATCTGCCCCATACTAGCAAAAAAGATTCTGACTTACGCACCTACCTTCTAAACCTCGTAATGCCAGTATGACTTTTTTAACTGCCTAAAAAAACCTCAAAAGACATTTGGAAGCAATAGTAGCATCCTGTAGGAAACAACAAAAAAAGCAGTAGAAGGTAGCCATGCCTTTACAGAGTGTTCCTTCTTTTTACCGTCCCAGGCTCTTTAGCTCACACAGCAGCAAGCATTCCCAGCCATGTTTCATGTTGGAAACTTGCTTGGCCATTCTACAGTGGTTTTTCAACTATACATGTGGGTTTTGAATGACTTGGTAGCTGGAGATGTTTGGAGAGCAGAAATAGCTAGAAACAAAACAAACAAAATGAAGCCAAGCAGTAACTTGCACTTCTCGGTCGCATTGCAAGCTAGAGTAACTTAGGAAATTTGTTGTATTTTTCTCTCTTGACGTTCCGGAACACAGGTAAGTTTATCGCTGACAGCTGTTAAGTGCAGCGGTGCTAAAAAAA
>NW_016107472.1:1587659-1590670 GCF_001604975.1 Cebus imitator | reverse complement strand
TGGACTGCTTGTGGGCCAAGATCTTCCATGAACATCTTGCCCTCTCTATTCCTCAGTTTCCAATGCTAGAAAATAAAAGGAAAAAAGAAGAAAGAAAAGAGAAGAAGAGAGGAAAGAGAAGAACAACCCAGAACCTGCCTAGAATCCAGAAAGAACTTAACTGACAGGGATCCACTATAAAGCCTAATAATTTTTTTAAATCTAGAAAAATAATATTTTTTCCTAATAGTTTATCCTCTTTTGTACCTGGCCTGTTTACAAAAAGAAACATGATAAACCAGAGGACTTAAAGGTGAGGAATTTCTATAATTAACAATAATGTATTGTACAATTCAGAATAGCTAGAATACTTCTAATATTCCTAGCATAAAGGAAATATAAATATTTAATGTGATGGATATCCAAATTACCCTGATTTGATCTTTGCACCTCATATGGATATATCAAGTTTAAAAAATGAAGACGATTTCTAGAAAAATAAAAATAAGGGTTAGAGATTGGGCATTTTCACCTATATTACACTCAGGACCACAAAGAGCACTTGTTGGCTTAATTGTATAGACACACATTAATACCGTGTACTGTGTGGTAGGTAGCAGCATTTCGGTTTCGTTTTCTGGAGGATACTCAGTGCCTGTTATCTAGCAGAATGTCTAGAGAAGACTTGCAGCCTTTCAGTAAGGAGGTTAGATGGTAGGTTTTTATTTTAGTTGTAGAAATAGGTTGTAAGGAGCCACTGATGTTTTCAGAAAGTTACACAAGAACGTGGCTATAATGTTATATTTGGAGTCAGTGACATGGCAGGAGTTACAGATAAACCAGACTTGTTATTGAAGCATTCTGGAACTCCAAGGAATAATGTTGCTGGAAATGGTCCAAAGCAGAACTGCATTTACCAAGTTCTGCACTGTGCTGGTTAGTGCAATAGAGGTAGGTCTAAGGGTGACTCGGAGCATACGAACATTTTTTAATCCCTTATCTCCTTACTTCCAGGAGCTTTAAAACCCTGAGAAATCTCACAAATTCGCTTGTTATCTTTGCATTCAAATTCCGCAGGCCAGTTACCTCGTTTCATGGTATTTGAATGGTTTTGATTTTAAAACATACAAAATGAAAATGCACATTACATTGAGTAAAGATGGTCTTGCATGCCTTAGGATTTTGAATTTAAAATGTATTATAAAATGGATCAGAAATTCACAATTTGAGGCTGGGAAATAGAAAGTGAGGAGTAAGACCAGAAAGGATGTAAATCTCTAGAGACCTATCCAAATCTGTGTTTTTAATCTTTCTTACCAAGTCAAATAAACGAAAGTATAAAAGGCTTTAGAGTATACATAAAATTTATGTTTTTAAACACAGATGTGACATATATAAACTATTTTATGTTTTGACAACTAAGTAGAATCAACAACTAAGTAGATTTAGGACTGGAAGATAGTTCTCTCTTAAATGAGTTGGCTGGTCCCTTAATTACAATAAAGGTCAAAGGCCAGGTTGCACCCACAGACAAGTACCAAGATGTATTTTAGGCACAAGGACAGAGAAATCTGTTTCTTCTTTAAGACAGAAACTGCATGTCTAGTCCTGAGTACCTTACTGACAGCTGAGCCAAAAAAATTTACTTCTGGGATGTATCTAACCTTAAACATATTTTTAGGTGGCATAGCCCAGAGACACCCTTTTATTGAACTTAGCCTCTTTGTCATTCTTGATGATTTCAATTCATTGATTATTAAAAATTATACTCTCAGGCTAAATAAGAAACTCTCAAAATGTAAGAAAGCTGACTTGTTACAAGAGACTTAATAAAGTATTTGCTTTATTTTGAGAGTATTTAGTGAGACTGCCCTTTCTATAACAATCTATATCACCCCTGAGCAGAGCCCATAGCGGTGAAAGTCAAATCATACACCTATACTTACTTTATAGGCCAATTATCCACTACATCAAGCCTCTGGTCAGTAGGACCTCATCAACCTGCATGGTGACATTTTTTTATTGCATTGCCGTTTCACACTGTTAAGACCATATTGCTTTGGAAATCAGCACTCCCCATCTTAGCTTCTCTTTTGCTTTACTAGATGATATTTCCTAACTAATAAAAATGAGGGAAAAAATTATTCTCCTTCTAACGTTGTCAACCCAATGCCAAATAATCAGAAAGTGATCATTTTCTTTTCTCAACATTTAAAGGTATTTTTTAAAAGATGCATTGATTTGTTTTTATCCATAGTTTTCTATTATGATAACAAATGCTATGCTTCTCATTATGGAAGAATTTGAAAATATATGAAACCATAAAGAAGAAAATAAAGATCATATGTAGTCCCTCTCTTCAGAAAGAATACCATTAGTGCAATATAAACAAGTGTTTTGTCTGAAGAATGTTTGAGCTGCCAGTGTACTATAGAATGTTCAAGTTTAAAACCTAAAATGTCTTCTATTTCCTATGGTCTCAGAAGCTGGGCATGTTTCTGTTACTCAATGTTACAGCAGAGGCAGGCCCAGAAGCCCCTCTCCTACCTGGACCAGGGTGCTCTCCACAGTGATGCACACACCCTAAGTGCTTTCAGGTCTAAGTCAAATCTTGACTCACAAGGGATTTCCCTCATGCACCTCCAGGATCCCCAGTAAATAGTCTTCCTTTGAGATGTGAGGGCTCATACATTCTCTCTCCTAGTTGGTGTTTTAATATTGTCCCCTTAATAGATGTGTTGTTTTTAATGCAATGATTTTTTATTTAAGCATTTTTTTCACATTCTCTTCATTATAGAATATTTGATATAAGGAGTAAGGCTTAAATATTTTCACATTTTACAACAAGAAATTATACCAGCATTATTTTAGTTTGTTGATTCAACAAGGAATTAACACCATCTGTCTAGGGCTGCAGTATTCTGGTACGTCTACTCATGTCCAAGTCACTATTCACTCTGACAGGGCATCAAACTGAAGTCCATTTCTGTCACAGACAATTATAAGAAGAAAGCCTTTAGCGGTATTTGAAA
>NW_016107472.1:1572467-1587507 GCF_001604975.1 Cebus imitator | reverse complement strand
GGCCCAAATCTAGCTAAGGGAGGCCAACTTCCTTTCTCGAATATTGATGACATGGTAAGATCACTTAGTTTTCTCAGCCAGTTTGATGCATTCTCTTAGTCATGAGGACAATGGTCCACCTATGAACCAAAAAAAAAAAAAAAGAAAGAAAACAGGAAGGCTGGATGCAGTGGAAGGCTGGGTGCAGTGGCTCACACCTGTAATCCCAGCACTTTGGGAAGCCAAGGCAGCCAGATCACCTGAGTTCGGAAGTTCAAGACCAGCCTGATCAACATGGAGAAACCACATCTCTACTAAAAATACAAAATTAGACGGGCATGGTGGTGCATGCCTATAATCCCAGCTTCTTGGGAGGCTGAGGCAGGAGAATCACTTGAACCCAGAAGGCGGAGGTGGTGAGCCGAGTTCACTCCATTGCATTCCAGCCTGGGCAGCAAGAGCAAAACTACTTCTCAAAAAAAAAGAAAAGAAAGAAAATAGGAAGAATCTAAAGGTTGAGATTCAGATCCATTTCTATATTTTGACTCTTTTCTCACTTCACTAGACCCAAAAGGAATACTCTGATTTTCAGAGAATATTATTCTAGAAATATTAGGCATTGGGGTTTATACAACATGAATATCACACATGGGAGAAAATCAGAAGTTCTAATAATTCAAATAGGAATCACAAGGCAAATATTTTTCTATGGCAAAAGAAAAAAAATTTGCAAGTAGAAGCTGCTAATCCCTAAAGCCTCTGAGTGAAGAAATCTGTGAGAAAGAAATTAATAGCTTTCGAAGTGTGGCTTGAAAATTGAATTAATAAAAAGTACCCCTTTTAAGCCACTATAATTATAAAGGTTTTATTTTTCAAAATTTTGGCCAATAAATAAATAAAAAAACAAAAGTCAGAGGCAAAACCCATAAATTTCTATGGCAGAATCTTACAAGATGTTATGCCTTAGATCCTTGGCATCAGTGAGGAAGTGGCAGCAGGTGTGATTCTCCTCCATTTCTTCTATTACATTTCTTAATAATTTTAACCCTGCCCCTTTCTGCAATTTCCAGGATCTGGAGGATAAAATCCCTACTGAATTTGGACCTTTACCTGCCTCACTTCTGCAAACACACACTCTTACTAACTCTGGCCCAGAATTTTTAAAGTGCCATTGATTAATCTAATATCATTTTCAAAACCTGCAGCACATCAGAGGATTGCCCTTATAGAAAGAGTTGTGTCACACACAGAGAGATAATGTTTTCTTTTTCAAATGGCTGCCTCTGCTATAACATTGAGTGAGTAACAGAAACATGCCCAGCTTCTGAGGCCATGGGAAATAGAAGACATTTTAGGTTTTAAACTTGAGCATTCTATAGTACACTGGCAGCTCAAACATTCTTCAGACAAAACACTTGTTTCTATTGTATTAATGGTTTTCTGTCTGAGGAGAGGGATTACATATGATCTTTATTTTCTTCTTTATAGTTTCATATATTTTCAAATTCTTTCATTTGAAAAATAAGACATTTGTGTTTAAGTAAATACTCTGGAATTAGAACAACTATGCAAACGGCATAAGTTCCCCAAACTCTACGCGACCTACGTGTGAATGCGAAGGAGAAAAGTTGTCAAAGGTCAAGATTCAAAGCACTGAAAGTCAATTCTTTCCCTTATGGATGTGTTGTGCCCTCACTTCGTGTCCCAGCTAGAACTCAAAGAAAGCAAAAATGCCAAAATTTTCCATACACAAAGATATGAAAATTTCCTAAGATAACTAGGGAGTTTCCAAACTATAAATTCTAGAGTTTCCAATGAAGCATCTTTCATCTTTGCAACACTCACTTTAATTTTTTCAGGGAAGTGGATGGGAGGAAGGGGAGAGAGAGACACAGAGAAAGAGAAAAAATCATGCCACTTAGTGAGAGATAAGAGTAAGAGATAAAAGTAAAAGATAAGAGGAAGAATAAATCTTCTGGGCTTTAAACAAAAAATAAACTTGAGTTTTCATTTGTTAAAGTCTACAGTCTTATTCATCATGAAGGTATTTTAAAATGAAGCTTATCCCTCCAGAAAATGTTCTCCCTACCAGGATTTGGGAAATAATGCAAGGACCTCCTAGCCCCATGTGGCTCTTCAAATAACTGTGAATTCCCAACAATAATCTCACCTTTGGGTTCAGGCATTGTAATTTGAAAAAGAAAATAGAATCTCCCCTCTCTAGACTCTTCGCTGGGGTAATACTTGAGGTATTAATTGCTTCATTGAGTCTCTCATTCATTTATTTATTGATGCATTCAAGTATTTGTTCAGCAAATCTACTGGATCCTTCTTCTGTGTTAGAGAAATATCAAGCTGACGATACAGCAGTGAACAAGGCAGACATCTCATCTATACCAATTAAGAGAGGCTGAATCAAAGTGTTTAATGGTGCAGGCTAATGTGGCTGGATGTAATGAATCTGAAAGTCAAAAATCAAGGACAGATTAGCTTAAATAAATGTCTCAAGACACTTCCCTTTCCTAATATTAGATTATTTCCCCATTGCCTTCTTCTACCACCTCATCAGGAGCTAAGGTCTAAGCATATGATGATAAATCTCTTAGAGAAAGCCTAGAACATTATCTACACTAGAATTGTCCAGTGTTGTATTTTGCATTGCTTCAGTTGATTTAGCTTTCTCTATTATACCTTGTACCTTCACTGCCATGCTTACTTGTTAAGTGTATTTGCTGAGGCAAGATTAATAAGTAGTTAGAAGTTTTCCTGAAGGGCATAAAAATCATACATTTCAGGTTATATTCGAAGCATAGTGCCCTGGAAATCTTTGCAAAAATAATATCCCTGACAATGCAGTTTGATTCACAAGATTGCATTATCACTAGAAAAGTAACAATAATTTTCAGGTGTTAAATGCAAAAAAAAAATCTGTCTATAACAAGAGAAAAGTCCCCTCTTAAAGAGTAATATTTCATGCCTGGTCTTACACTGAAAAAGAAAAAAAAAAAAAAGTGTTTACCTCTTTCTCCCACTACTGCCACCTCGTGGACAAAGGTGATTCACTTGGACAGCACATAGGAGCATGTCTTAATCTTGCCGCAAGATGGCAACATATGACCAAGTTTGCAAAAAGGCTCAGAATGTTCTACTCCTAAAGGAGGTGATGAGCAGGAAATAGTAGTCCAAAATAATCCGTTTATTCTATTTTCCTAAAGACAAATGGAATTCCACGTGTTAAAATCTTTAGGGCTTCACAAAGAGGTTGATTTGTTACAGGCATAGGGAGGAGTACCTAAAATTTAACTGGCAACTTGTTTTGCTTTTTAAAGATATTTCAAGCAAGCGTATATTTTACATCTGAATTTTTCTGATATTAGCTTCACAGAATTGAATATTTGGGAATTTTTATATGCTTTTTGTAATCAACTCTCTCTAGCTGATTCATAGGGGAGCATCTGTTCACTAAGAGACCCATTAGAACATATAGATTCTTATGCATACCTATGCCAGTGACACGGTAATGTGGGCACATTGCTAGACTTTTCCTGATCAAAATGTGCCCTAATCAGTCCACCTTTCTATCACTTTTTTGTGCTAAAATCTCACAGTGTTTGTGCATCAAATTGCTGCAATTATATATGTATATAAATTATTTGGATTTGTAATCCTACGACTTATTTGTTAAGCTGTATTTTTCTCTCTCCACAAAATTGGACTAATAATACTTTCTAGAAGGGATTTTACCAAAAAACTGACAATAACTTTTATTTATTGAGCACTTATTATATGTCTGGCCCCACTATAAGTTTAGCATGTTTATTAATTGATCTAATTCATAGCACAAATTTATAAGGTACATGTAAGTAAACTCATTTTAGAGATGATGGAACTGGCACAAAGAGAAAGTAAGAGAAAGCTTTCAGCAGAATCGCTGAGCTTCCTACCTATCTGCATTTCTGAACAATTGTTTGAAATTATTCCCACGAAGCCTGTGTACCAGAAACTCAGTGTTGTTGAACTGAAGATGGCCCCATTGAGGCCTCTTTGAGTAAAGAGCATCACTCTGTGGCCTTAAGGGGTTCTTACAAATTCTCATCATTATAAGTTAAGAGGCCTGATGCAAGAAAGAAGGAAGTTGCACTTTGCATGAGAGTCGCGCTTTTCCAACCAGTATTGAATCATTTAAATGTCCCCGTGATACCTCTTGAGTCATACAGGCATTGCTTTCATAAAAGCTGCCAAAGGGATGTTGTGGAATAATGCACTAGATTCTGTCTAGAGAACTGGAAGTCCTAAGTTTCAGTGTCAGCTTTGCCTCTCCATTTGCAAAGGACCTCTCTGGGCCTCAGTTTCCTCATGTTATCATGAGCACATTCTCCACACTGCCTTTCAGTATTTTTTAATGCAATATGTTGATTCCAAAGAAAAGGTGTCAAAGCTGGCATTATGAAAGGAGACAAGTGGCAATATGTTTAATACACAACTTAAAACATCAGTGGCCAGATGATGAGACAGATATAGAAAGTCGTCAATGGCTAGAGACCATTGTTTCACATATTAATAGAACCTGGCTTCACTTCCAGGGTGAGTGCTGGCTTCTGCTAGGAGAGGATAATTCTTAATCCATCTTTCTGTACGAACTTGCAGCATGCTGCAATTGTTAAATAGAAATAACTGCAAATGATGGGCTTCAAGAACAAAAAGACAGGTGCTGTATTCCACAGGGCAGATTGGGCTGTTCTATCTGACCACCCACTAAGTTGGTCCTGAGCTTTAGAGTGGTATCCTATAGAAATTTTACATATTTGCTTCTATTGACCTAAGAGCATTGTGGTTTACTTGATAAAGACACCTAAAAGAGAAACCAAATATTTAACCTACATGAGCTCTTCTGATCCTGAGACTTATTCACAAATTAAACAAATAGTAAATACCCACTACCTGCCAAGCTCTAATCTAAGCACTAGGGATACAGTACTTGAGAAGGAATACACTGTTGCTGCCCTCACAGAGCATATATTCTAATGGAGAAGACAAACTATAAACAAGCAAAAAGTATACTCATAACATGATGTCAGGTTAGAGGTAAGTGCTATTTAGTAAACAGGGTAAAGGAATAGAGAAAATAACAAAAGTTGCTATTTTTAACAAGATGATGAGAGGAGTCCTTTTCGAGTTGGTGACATTTCAGCAGAAATCTGAATGAAGTGACTAAGCGATCAGTACAAAGATCTAGGGGAAGAATATTCCAAGCAAATGAAAAGCAAGTGTGAAGGTCTTCAGTTAGAATAGACTTGACCTGTTGGAAGAAGAGCAGGACAACCAGCTGGCTTGAGTAGAATAAACCAGGGTGAAAGGGTAGGATGAGGCTGTGGATCAGACACATTCTATTATTCCACTAAATTGCAGTCAAGAGTACCTTTACATTCCATACTTGGAGTTCTTGAACTTGTCTACATGCATACAATGTAGCATCAGATATTTGTAGTTGCAAATCAGCTTTGCTACCTCCAACTGCACATTTGTTCAAACAAAACAATCTCTTTCCATTTGTCTTTCTTTCTCTCTCTACCAATATCCTTTCCTATTAAACTGTTCTTTCTTCCTTTTCTCTTATTCTTCAGTGGAGAGTATCAGACTACCTTTGTGTTTCTTCTTAACTGATAAAGATTTTTTATTTGTTTTTGTTTTGCTTAATGTTTCTTATTTTAGAAATTGGTACCACCGTGCACTTCAAGCAAAAAGGTATGGTTTTTATTTTTGGTTACCTTCCATATGTCAAAATTAAGATTTCACAGCAATATATTGTTGTCTTATATAATTGAATTTCAGTGGAATGATTTGTGCTAACAATTTCCATAACACATCTGGCTCTATTTTTTTCCAAATTGTGAACTTCTCATTTACAAAAAGTTTCTGATCCAGCCATGACCCTTATATTGCTCTTGACAGTAATTTATTGTTAAATTCCTGGAACAGAGCAAGTTATGCTTTGCCCTACTCTCTATTTCTACTTTCTCTTTCTTAAGTATTCATGGTTCATTCTGACAAGAGATGAAATTTTGAAAATGCTCACTGCCCAGTGACAGGGCTCTCAGAAGAGATGCAGAGTCTATTTTACATTCACTGGTTGGCTTTGTAAAACAGACCCTAAAATGCAAGTAGCTACTAATTCTGAGGTGCCCTCTTTATAAGTCCAATAAATCATAGTTTCTAACAGTGTCTATCCCAGATCAGAGCCACAGAGGCACCTATGTGGCCAAGCCCCACACTCTTTACTTCCTCATGGTTGCCTATCAGATTATAATTGGCTCATATGAAGGCATCTTCATCTCTGAGTCTTAAAGTGGTGAGACAGCAAAGATCACTCTGAATTGTGAAAACCTATTCTTATGGGACTTATGTACCACCAGTGATCAAGAGCCAATGAGATTATGGACACTTGGTTGCTTACTCCCAAGAAAGGGCCAGCACCATTTAAGGCCAGCACTAGCAGGTCCTCACTGAAGGCAGCAGGGAAGAGGCAGCCATGAATATGTATACCCGGGAACAGGATCATCTGAGGCCTTCAAGAAGGCATAAAGGATTGTCCTTTTCAGCCCTTCTTCTCTTCCCAATGCCACGATTACCAATTATGTTTTAATTTTAAGTGGCTAGTATTATATGTGATACATTATGACTTTGACATGTGGATGAAGAAATAGGGCATAGCATTTTTGTTTAATTTCAAAGACAATATAAATTGCCAGTGTCACCAGAAGTGCTACGTATTGGACTAAAATTTCAAAAATGTGTATGCCAAAACACTTGATGCTGTGTTGATGAAAAAGATGTGATGATTCTGACTTTACTGTGAGAGTATTTCAGCCTTACCAAAATCTCACTTTATAAAGGGTAGAAGGAATGCATAAAGAGCTAAAGAAAATGTAGGACGAGCTCAGATTCGATTGAGTCTAAGACCCATTACTCAAAGAAAACATCGATATAGTAGTTGCCCCTTATCTGCAGGGGATATGGCCCCAGGACCCCAGTGGATGCCTGAAACTGCAGATAGTACAGAACCCTATCTATATGCACTAGGTTTTTTTCCTATAATTACCTTTAATGAAGTTGAATTTATAAATTAGGACCAGTAAGAGATTAACTACAATAATAATAAAACAATTCTAACAATATACTCTAATAAAAGTTATGTGAATGCGCTCTCTCTCGCTCTCTCTCTCTCTCTGTCTCTCTCTGAATATCTCATTGTACTGTATGTACCTCAGGTAAGTGAAACAGCAGAAAGCAAAGCCACTGGTAAGGGAGGACGGCAGCATTTCCCCTCCTCTCCTTTGCTCCAGCCTTGGCTTTAATTCCCAGTTAATTCACCCAGAGGAAGCTGTACTGGCAGAAATGGACAGCAGATGGCACCAAAGTCAATTTTATCAGGCTTCCCTTTAAACATGTCTTCCCAGGATACCACATGCCTTAGTCGACTGGGCTAGATGATATGGGAGGCAGATACTTAAGGGGCTCTGTAGATTTGTGTTCTCCTTTGTTAAACAAGTGTTTTACAAATTGTTTAGAATTTTGTTCTATTTCAGTCACTCAATCAGCCTTTAATAACTCTAAAATAATTCAAACTTTAACTCCTCTGTTTTTTTTCATATGGCTGAACTGTGAATAGGAATAAAATTATGATTTACTTTGACTTCTTAGTGGCTGAAAGGAATATTCAAGAATCACTGAGAACATGATTAATAGCCACTTTGAATAAATTTACTCCTAAATCCAAGAAATGGGCCCTCAGGAGGAGCAACAGAAAACTGTTGACCAGATTTGAATTACAAAGTGTCTTTAAGCAAGCCTCTGTAAAACAGGTGTTGAAATATCACGTGGTCTTTTCCTTGCAATTTTACTGAAATATAAATCAATTGGCTCCAGATCCTGAATCAAATTTGTAGTCTAGAGACTTGCCAAAAAATTCTCACATCCCTCAATTTCAGAATGTTTCATCAATCTTGCTCTTAATCACAAATTTCCTTTCATTGTTATAAGAAAGTGCAATCCGGCATTCACCTGGACACAGAATCCCACTTATTCCGCCTTGGGGTTAGGAATCTTGACCTCGTGTGTTGACTTATGATTTGCAGTCCTGCTGCAGCTGAATTTTGCTCCTTAGAGTCAACATTAAAAGCTTTGACCCAATACGCAAACCAATACCTTCGATTCAGGTTAGTATTTCATCTCTTTCTGTAATCCAAAATTCTGCATTTGGATTAATAATAATACAATTTACTGAAAGCTTATACACACATATCAGTGGATGTGCATATATATAACACACATATAGAATGTGGTTAGATACTAAAACATGATTTTTGTCTGTTATATAAAAAAACACATAGGAAATTTTTGAATTGTAGTTCTATTTGCCCATCTATTCTTAAGGCTAATTTATGTTTGCAGACTCTTGCTTTCATTTTATCTGTCAGTATATGAAAGCACTTGCTGAGCCTGGCCATCTGGTGTGGGAAATCAGATTTATCATTTGCATTTCCACAAATAAGCAGAAATTTCATAACTCTGAAGTAAAACATGATTAATGATTTTGCTGATTATTCTTCCCTGAAATAGCCACTAACTGAAGTAGTCTTCTATGCAGTCACATATATCTATAATTGCATACACACTTGTGATGATTCCCCAACTATCACCCATTTACCCTTGTATTTTTAATCCTATTTATTTACTCGCAAAACCAATTATGAAAAGTGTAAGTCATATAAGTACACTAAATAGCTATATGAGAGCACTTAATAATTGATTGAGATGAAGATATCTTTGATGCACAAAATACATTTCAAATATATTTGTACAGCATTTAATGACTGGGATACATTCTGAGAAATGCATTATTATGTGACTTCATTCTTGTGAACATCACAGAATATACTTACACAAACCTTGATAGTATAGCTTACCACGCACCTAGTGTGTATGGTATAGCCTATTCCTAGGCTGAAAACCCATAAGCATGTGACTATACAGAATACCATGGGCAGTGGTATTTGTGTATATAAGCATATCTAGACATAGCAAAGGTGTAGTAAAAATGCAGTGCTATAACTTTATAGGACCACATTTGTATACATGGTTCATCTTTCACTGAAATGTCATGTAGCATGTGACTGTATATGATAATATTGTGAAGGATAATATTAAAGATTATTAACATAATTATACTAAGATTCTCCATTATAACATAGAATAGCATGTGACAATAATAGTTAACTCTGAATTATGTGTAAAAGACCAATAACGTGTATATATCATATGTGTACATATGAGTAAGTGTATAAAATATATACTTATCTTTGTATGTATGCATATGTATACGTGTATTATCAAGAATGTTATATGTGAATATGTTTATCTAGGTTCATATATTCTGTAATATATTTTTCAATGATAGAATTTTGGCTTTCTTGAATACTTACCACTGTTAAATAAAATGATAAGACTAGTCTTAACCTTCCCAAGGTATCACTCAGCTCCAGGATGTATGCAAGATAATCTAGCCTATCCTTGCACTAAAAATGAGATTAAGGAAATAAGTAGAATTGGACTCTGGCTGCAAACCTTTTGTTTTACACCATCCCTGGTGCAGACAAATATTTTTTGCCTAACCTTCTAAGGCTTTAATTTTTGTGTAGTTTTTCTCTGTTTTGAAAACCTCAATACACAAATACAACCAAGTATGCCAAGGAGCTCTTGCCATCTAGTGTACATAGAAAGACTATAAGGTTGGGAAAATAACATTCCTACAAGCCCAGAAGCCATGGGAGAAGTTTCCACTAAGAGAACTTGAAGGTCCCAACAGTCCAGACAGGTTGGGAGTAGGGGACATGGAAGTGGATAAGGAAAGGCCTTGAGCTGACTTCAGACACTTGAATTTAAGCACCTGGTCAACAATTACTAATTGGGTGCTTTCAATCAAGATACAGAATCTCATTGAACCTTAATTTCTCGTGCAATGCATGAACCTGAAGGTAGCTAATATGTCTTTTGTTAATATGATCCTATCACAATTCAGAAAATTAGATGATTAATTCATTAAACCTTTATTCTGTGTTTCTATAGATTTACACAATACAGCTCATTTTACACTGTAACTATGCTGATCAAAGTTTGTATATGTTCATATTTTTATATTAGGTGAATGTTTTTAATATTCTCAAGAAAATATTCTAGCCAAAACTCTCCTATCAAAAATCTTTTTTGCAATGATAATTGCTGTCTCCCTGTTTTTGTTTGTGCTGGCCATTTTAATCAAACCCAAGTTTAATTTACTGACCCACGTTTAATATACTGAATGTTGACAGGAGACTTATAGGCACCCGTTTCCTGTGTAGTGGTGACAGGCAAAGACTCTAGAGCCAGATGCCGCCTGGGTAAAAACCCAGCTCCTCTGCTTGCAAGTTGTGTACGTTTGCACAGCGCATCCAACCTCCCTGTGCCTCTATCAGTTCACTGTAAAACAGGCTTTATCATACTACCTACCTCCTAGCATAGTTGTGTGCTTAAATTTATAAGGAAGTTATGACAAAATTGTGTAGCAAGTGCTGTATGATTGTTTGTGGTTTTCTTTTATTGTTGTTGTTGCTTTTATTATTTACATAAAGCATAGATAGGAGATCACGGAATTCGGCATTTTTTCCTGTTATGCTATCTCCAATTGGGTATGTTTGTCAACAGTTTTGGAAAAATTCACATACCAGGGGATGCTTCCATTATACCTGCAAACCATCATAGTTTTACACACACACACACACACACACACACACACACACACACACACACACAAATAATCAAGCTGCATATCCACCCTCAAAATTTTAAAGCAACTGACAATTACAGTCACACCAGTTTCTCTTTTGAACATCACTGTTTAAGTATGTAGTCTTAAATCCAAAAGTCCCTGTACCGAAAAATACTATTTTTTCACTTTAATGGACCATGAGCAGAACTATACAAAAGGAGAAAATGGAACAAGCAAAGCACAGGCGATCAGCTTTTCTGCCAGACCTATGATTCCCTCCTCTGTAATCCTCTTTCTATGAACACACAAGCCCCTTCTCCAGGGGCTTTCTATCCATCCTATTTCCCCTCTCACACCCACACCCACATCTCCCAAATTGTGTCCACATTGGGAAAACTAAGGTGGCAGCAAGAAACACGGAGTGCCATTCCAGGTTAATCTGGGTGACTTCAAATCTCAGTTCTGTTCATGGTCTGGACCTGCCTCTGAACCTCTCTAGGTGTGTCGACAATTGTTTATTTTTGTTGTTATCATCTTCGTTTTTGTTTTTGATTTTTAAAGTGACAAATGAAGAGTTTGAAGGAGTTGATCCTCTGCTGCCTCTTAAGATTTTAAGATGTATTGACTTATTTTCTCCCTTGCTAAGGTACCACCTAGCCATAAATGTTACTTTAAAACAGTTCTCCTCCCCATTAGCAAATAAGTAATTACTGCCTCTCGCCAGGGACAGAAGGGGTCCTGGATGGTTCCATGCATTTTTGGTGGAGATGCTGTGACGAATTGGCCGGAAGACCCATGTCTGGCTGCTGAAGGACCCTCACCAATGCTTGGAACCTTAATGAGTGCTGGCACCAGAGGACTACTTAGGGCAGGGCCAATGGGAGGAGGCTGGGCAAACAGGAGCCTCCTGCACTATCAGACACATTGGTCATAGCCAGTTTAAGGACTTATCTGGCAAGAGCATTTTGAATTTAGAAGTGTTTCAACCAATGATACCCCTTAGGATACATGTGGCCCAGGGAGGAGGATTTAGAAAGGTTTTGAGCCTTTCCTGGGCTGCACATAAGGGCACCAACTTGAGACGCTGGTATCCGCCCGGGTCTTACCTCTGATACCATCAGCAGTCAGCTGTAACATAGAGTGGGCCCATATCACTCATTCTCTTTTCTCTCTCTCCTCTTTTGCTCTGCAGGACCTGGGTCGGTGAGAGGAATAAATGGATCCATCAGTCTGGCCGTACCACTGTGGCTGCTGGCAGCATCTCTGCTCTGCCTTCTCAGCAAATGTTAATAGAATAAAAATTTAAAAATAATTTAAAAAACACACAAAAATGCGTCACACAGAATACAGAGAGAGAGAGAGAGAGAGAGAGATGGGGGGAGACCGTTTATTTCACAACTTTGTGTGTTTATACATGAAGGGGGAAATAAGAAAATGAAGAAAATACAACATTTAAAACAATTTTACAGTCCATCATTAAAAATTTAAATATCATTCAGGATGGAGAAGTTTCTACCAGGATATGTTTATATCTACTAAGCAAATGTATGCTGTGTAAAGACAACGTCATACTAAAGACATCCCGGATGCTGTAAAAATAAGACAAGAACCAGATGGATATTAAGCCCCCAACACACACTTTATCCTTCCTTCCTTCATCCTTTTTCATCTGTGGGGAAAAAATAAGGTCTTGCCTTTGGTGTTTATATTTCCATAACCTTTTAATTCTGTTTTTCATTTGAGCTGACTTGTAGCCACTTCAGACTATCAATGGAATCTTATGTTGAGCCGTTCTCTGGCTTTCCTTCCTCCGCTATCTCTCCAACTTTAGACATCATCCCCTCTCCCTCCACTGTGTTCTCTCTCCCCCACACCCATCCTAGATATCCCCTTATTACCCACTTTTCCTCCCCCACCTCTCCTCACCCTCACCCCCTCCCCAGAGCACTAGTTATGCCGCAAATGCTAGGAAGTGCCATTTTAATTTTCTCCACTGTGCGTGCGTGCTCAAGTCTTTCGCTCTCACGTGGGTGTACATGTGTGTGAGCGTGTGTGTGTCTCTCTCTAAAGCATGCCAAGGGAATGGTCCATGTGTACATAGACTCACTGTGCTGTAGATACTGTCCTGCATTGTAATTGTGAGATGCGGCTGTAACAAGTTGCTGGGGGAGATGGCGGGGAAGGAGGCAAGGAGCAGAGTCCTCCCCCCATCCATGGCTGTCACATGGCATCAGTGTGTATTCAAACCAAGCTGTGCCCCTTCCAAGGGCAGGACCCCATATTCCTCCTAGTCCCATCATCAGAACCGAGTGGGGAGTCACTCAGAATATCACTGTAAATGAAAGTGCCTACTATCGATGGGGTAAGCAAACAGCATAAGGAATTATGACATGAACGAGGTGAACTAGGAGAGAAAATTTCAGATTTTACTCTCATTTCATGAGTCTGAGGGATTCACATATTTCCTGGCTTTTAACAGGGTAGGCCCTGCTCTGCTGCAAAAATGAGCAGCATGTGTTGAGTAAATCCCCAGAAACAGGAAGGTCTCCAAGTGTCAACTCCCAGTAAAAGAATGATGAACCACTTGGAGATCCTAAGATTAAACCTCCCTAATCTTCAAATAACACTGCATTTGTCCCATGAATTCCCCTGAGCGAGATTGTTTCCTATTTCAGATAAAATACAGTAAAAGTGAGCAAGGCAGAAAAAGTCAACAGATGCCCAGGCTCCTACTGTATTCTGGAGATACTGTCAGAGCACTAATACAGAGCATTGGCCATAATGAAGAGCAGTTCACTCCTCGTGCTCCTCTGCAGCTGTTCTTCCCAGTGTTCTAGGTTAATATTTTATTTGGTTGCCCACATGATCCCCGTTCTGTTTCACCGATGGTGTTTGCAGCACCACTCCTCATGGTGGTCCACTGTCATCCTATGCCAGGCTGCTAGGAATTGCATTATAGTCACCTTCCGTGTTCATTTAAATTTACATCTATGAGAGCCACCTTGACATTAACACTGAAATGTGATCTAGGTCCTTAACCAAAATTGCTGGGCAACTTGTAATAAATATAGACAGAAATTTTATGAGTACCACAAAGCTTGGTGTTACCACATCACCAGGATTTCTTAGGAAATGTCTTGTGGAGAAAGCTGGCTCTCTGCATGTAGATATCTTTGTTAGAAAACCAACCATTGCTCTCACTTACACAATAGGAGGCATTGAAAGTGGTTCTGTTCATGAAAGGACAGAGGATTATTTAGAGATTATATTTGAATGTAATCTTGCAGAGCCAAATATGGTACATCATTAAATTGGAACCTTGTAAATAGCTGTTACACTATATGGAATGAGAAACTTTGGAACTGGAATAAAATGAAGGAAGGAAGGAAGGAAGGAAGGAAGGAAGGAAGGAAGGAAGGAAGGAAGGAAGGAAGGAAGGAAGGAAGGAGGGAAGAAGGGGGGAGGGAGGGAAGGAAGGAAGGGGAAGGAGTGGAGGGAGGGAAGGAGAAAGATCTGAGTAACATTGTTAATTTCTTCTAAGGGATTATATTGTTTGTTTTAGAAGCTTATCACAGCCTTCTTTCATGATTTTGCAGTTTAGGCTTGAAACAGAAGGAAAAATTCAGCTTGGGGATGGTTAAGAGTGTTTATAGCAGATTCTGACATGGGGGAGAAAACAAATTCTCGTCCAAGAAGGTGGCTAGTAAAATATAGGGAAGGTGAGCCATATTCCTATGCAGCATCAATTTATTGACAATCAGGGATTTCTCTTAACAGTTTGGTCTTCTTAGTTCAAGAATAAAAGGTTATCATCTTTAATAATAAGCATTCCCCATAAATTGAAGAGGCAGTCACACACTTAAGTGTGTGACTTTAGAAAAGTACATGCTAATTTAAAGATATACAGGAAGAGAAAAGTAGAAGGAGTTACATTGGATGTTGTTAAAAGTTGGATGTTAGTAGCTTCAGGAACAGATCCTCATGGCATGTCACAGGCTTTAATTATATACCTGGCTTTCTTGTTGTCTCCACTTTATCATAAGGACAAGGTCTTGGTTTAATGGGAGGAACTTCTCCATTGAAATAAATGTCTTTGCCATGTCAGCACTATTTGTTCCCTCGGTTTTAATATAATTGACCATATATTAAACATAATTAAACATATATTTAAATGTGGTGTTTGCCTCTATCTCTAGCAGGATCTGGGAATTTTAAAAATTTGCTTCTGGCTCCTGTTTCAGAGAAAACATTGGCCCC
>NW_016107472.1:1533687-1571819 GCF_001604975.1 Cebus imitator | reverse complement strand
TGATTTTCACGTTCTTGGAGGACCGAAACAAAAATCTGTTTCTCCTCCAAAAATGGACTTACCTCCTTTGCACATAAAAGCTAAACTCCTCAGCGTGAAACTGTTTATTACTTTACCAAGTTGTGAGCTTCTTGCATCCTCCAGAGTCTCAGATTCCATCCCTGAGTTGGTTGTGGTTTCACTGTTTCTATTGGCTAGTCTCCCTGGATTTTTCATTTTGTTCTTTGCAGGGCTTGAATTATTTGTGAAAAACAATAATATATATGTGTGTGTATTTTTGTTTTATCTTATCTTTATAGATGCTATATTTACAATAATGTATGTATTATAAGACAAATTAAGAATAATGTTTTGAACTTAAAAGGAACAAAAGTACTGAATTTGGTTGTTTAGAAAAAAGATCTATGGTCATATAGAAAAACGTAGAACCCCACTTTTTCCATTTGGTAATTATTTACTTAAAATAAATTTGCTTATAGACTGCATTTAATGGAATTAACCATGTGCTCAGTTTTCTTTTCATCCTCATAAACCTTGAGCCTGCATTTAGTCTTGGTTACTAATAACTATCATTTTTTAAGACAAATATAAGTACAATGCTGTATCTGACCTACGTAAACTATTAATATTTTAAAGACAAATGTGAAACATACCACAAAAATGGTGAGATAAGACCCTGATTTAAGAAACAAAAATACAGTTTAGAAATCCTCCTTCTTGCTTAAATGTTTAGAATATTTCTTCTCCAAAGACTGCATTTGCCTCAGTGATGTAAATTTTCCATCATGGTTGGCATAATATCTGTAAACATCTCACTAAATGCAAAATGGAGTTTACATTTATGTGCATACTAGCAGAAAAGAAGTAAACTATTCTGATTTGCATGTAGCTATGCTGTTCAAATGTAGCCAACTGAAATTTAGTAAAGAATTTGTTTTCACCCAGCAATATACGTCACTTTTCTCTTGGCAAGGAAGCCGCTGTTAACATTGGGTTTAGGTTTCACATTTACACCAGCGAAAATATTTATGAATATTATGGAAAACTTATTTTAAAACCTTGATTTCTTTTCAGCACATTTACATACTGCGTGCTGATTAATAAATTAGGCACCAATCATGTGTAAATCAATGTAAATCACTAGTTTATGTACATAATATAAACTATGTAAACTTCATTTTTCATGCAGTGCCCAACTACTGCTAAACCTATGATTCTTAAAGAAAAAAAAATCAAATAAAAATAAATAAAAACCAAAACATTTCACAGTTCAGAATGGGAAGAATTATGACTAAAGCTCCAAATGGGAGGTTGGCTCAGCCAAAGGAAGCAGACCCACATGGGCAGTTAAAGGTTTATATTCTGCTCAAGTCACCTCTCTGGTCTTTCAGGGTCTAAGTGGAGATCATCCCAACTATTGCTGTAGTTGCCTCACTGACCCCAAAGCAAAGGAAGTAAAAGGAAAGAGAGAGGGTAGGGTTTTCAGGGCTGTGTGTCTGCTGTATCCACTCCCAGGTATCTTCTTGTTCCTTCTTTCTCACCATCTAAGATGTCTTATTTAAATAGCTTCCAGGGAAGTGACCTAAATCTTGATGAGCAAAATATTACTCGGTTTGGATTATTCATTCAACAAAAGCCGTGAGAAAGCTTCTTTGTCATCTAGAGTCTAAGAAATTGTGCAATATAAAAACTGTTATCTCCTTGAGAAATATCTTACTGAGTCACTCTAGGAAATAACTACCTTTGCTTTGTCTGGTAGCCTAATGTTTCCACACAGTTATCCTGAATGTTGCAAGTGAGGGACTGAATCATTTTAATTGGGAGTTATCTCTCTCAGGCATGTTCTTTTGGAGTCTTTTTGAAGTGCCTGACATGTGTAACAGAATGACATATACAATATGAACAACTTGTACATTAAAAAAATCATCAAGGAGATGATTTCAGGAAACAAACTTTCTCCAAAGACTCATACAAATTTTAGGTCAAATTAACTTCAGATTTTAAATGCACGAATGTACCTAAGAGAATAAACAGAAAAAGAAATAAAACAGAGAAGAAGGAGTTTCAAGGGCTCATGTGTCTGTACAACAGACTCCCAACTGTCTTCTTGGCACTGTTTCCTCATCATATAAGATAAATGACAACTTTAAAGTGAAGTAGAAGGTGGATCAAATTGGGATTCAGGAGAATTGGGTTCTAACCCCAGCTTTGGACACAAACAAAGCTGTGAGACATTGGCAAGCCATTTTACCTTCCTGAGTCTTGGTTTTCTCATTCTGAAAGTGAAGGATTCAGGTAACATCTCTAAAATCCCTTTCAACTCTAACCTTTATTCTGAATAAGAATTTAATACCACTTAGTGCTGTGCTCAGCACTGGTTTTTAAACAGCAGCTGTTTGTTATCTCTAGTTTGGTCTCTGTATTCTCAACACTTCTTAGAACTACCATTCTATCATTGTCATTTCTAAAGCCAAAACTGCTAGAATACAGGGACTCTGGACTGGGTCTGCAAATCTCTTCTGATCAAAATGTTTTATCAGTGTAGAGAGGGGACATATTCAGATTAGACTAAGGACATTGACATAGCTGGGTTTGTTTCCTTGTTTATAATATTACAGAACCTAAATGTGGAATTATATTCTACTAACCTTTCATAGGAAGGAAAATAGCCAGACTGGGTATTATGCATGTAACAAATGAGGACGTTGTGCATAAGAAAAGAAACATTAGTTTTCTCTCATCCTGGGCCAAGTACCTCATTACAGTAAACATGTGTCCTTGGAAACTCTTTGCTTGTGCTGATAGCGGTAAGCATGTGGTCCCAGGCAGGTTCCAAGGCCAATCTGTGAGAAACGGGCAAGACAATATATTTTGTTTTGAAAGGAATTTATCATGGGATAAGTTTCCCAAAGCCTGAATTATAGGCTATGAAATAAAGCAAATAAATGGAGAGAAAACAAGTATCGTTTTCATAAAGTACAAGTCAATTCTATTTTAAAAAGACAAGCTGAAAATAAAACAAAAATAAACAAAATTTAGGAGATTACAGAGTTGAAGACAGTATGAGTTTTTGTGAAAGCCAACATCAAATGTGAAAGTTAGGTTCTCTGAGAAGAGGGTGAGCAGAAAGGATGATTTCTCGAGCAATTAATAAGGAATTATTTGCTTGTGCCATGTTCTAGATGCATTGAGCATAGACCCTCTTGTCCCAAGCTGTCCTAGAGGCTCAGGTTAGCATCTGTCCAAATTATCCTTTGACTTTATTGCCTGAAAGAACAGAAGGCATTGGAGTTTCCAGACACTGAAGAGTAGGGTCCAATCATAACTTCCCAGCAAGCATATCACTCTGTGTAGGTAAGGATATATGACATGCTTAGAGTACCTATGAAGCTCTCTCTAAGTGGGAGAATGACCTGTCCATAGGACAACTCCCCATTTTCATGGCTATTTCATGGGTACCTCTTTTTGGGCAATGCTCCTGGATCTCCTTCTACAGCCACGTTCTTCTCTGCACAAGCCCTCCCTATGTAAAGCCAGGTACAGTACAAATCTGCTTCTTGCAACTGAAGAAAACCCATGGAAGTCCTAGCTTCATGGCACACTGCAGCAATCCCAAGCTACCAGAAGCCTCTTTTGAACCCACTTCCTTAAGTCTTTGCTCTTCACCAGAGAATGGAAATTGTTCATCCTGGTGAACTGTGGCCAAGTTCTGCTCCCTAAGTATTTACTTGGAGGAAGGAGGTTAAAGGGAAGAAATTCAGGGGGAGAGAAGCAAAGGAGAACAACTTCCAACTTCATCTCCCAAAGCTCCACCCCTTCCTTATCACTGCTCTACTGAAGGGTGTATAAATCCTGCTCTTGGTTAGAATTCTCCTTATTAACAGTGTTATATACATATAAATATATATATATATATAAATATATTCCTTTTTTTCAGCCCTGTAGACATGAACTGATCTTCCCTTAAAGATACAAACACATGGCCATTTTTTGTTTGGGGTTTTTGTTGTTCAAGGTTTTTATTTTTCTTTATTGGGTGGATTTTTTTCTCTGGGTACTAGCTCTGTGAAGGAAATAAAAAGCGCAGTGTGTGTAAAAAAAAAATTAAAATTAAAAAAAGCTTTTTTTCTTTTCTTTTAAAATGTATTTAAATTCCGTTTCTCTCTTCTGTTACTTTACACGTATGAATGCTCTGCTCTTCTGTGATCTTAAAACAAAATGAAATAAATGTGAAAAGGAGATGTGTCTTCATTGACCTGAGTCAGTGATCTTGTGGTTGACTGCACTGCTTCTTGGAGATTTTCATGAATAAGATAGAAAATGAAGCCAATCATAATGAATATCATGTAAGGGAAGGGCAGAAAAAATACTGAAGAATCACTTGAAACCGTTCTAACAATGCTTCTTCTGTCACAGAAAGGAATGTGGAATTTATGATAATTTTCTTCACTTAAGCAAAGAGATTCCGTGAACGTGTTTTTTTTTTTTCTTTTTCTCCCTGAAGGGACCAAAAGAAATAAGTGCAAATTATCACTGAAACGCTCTAAGTAAAGCATTTAGATATTTATGATGTTAGACTTGAGTGCGACCTTGGGTTATGATACAAAAAACATTAGAAAATATACCCTTTCTTTGAAGTCTCCATAGTAGTGCTTATCTTTAAGGGTTAGTTTTAATGAGATGCTACCTCATAGCAGTAGAAGGAACTAAGGTAACTTCTACAGCCTCTTGTTATTTCTACTTACAAAAATGCAGTTTGTTTTCTATTACTGCTGAGAGCTATTATCTTCATGAAATGTTTCCAGAATCTCTATAGGACTCCTATTGCATTACACAGGGCACACAGAAAGAAAATAAGAAATAGCAATCTATAGTCCAATGAGGTGAGGTTGGCTAATCATACAGCTGAAGTAACTGGGAGCATCTGAAGTTCTACTCTTAGGAGTCAGATTGGCTTTGAAACACCTCCATAAGAATTAATCCCAAGTTGGGGTGGCTAGGGGATGGAATGGGGGAATGAGCACTCATGATCAGCTTCAATAGTGGGAAAAGGATCTCAAACAGAACCAAAATCCCTGGACTTCTCGGGCTCAAAGAAACAGATTAAGGGCCCAGTCTCTTCACATTTTGAATTTTATATATTTAAAAAAAAAAAAAAAAACTCTGAAAATGCTCTTCTGCAATGAAGAGCAAACTCAAGGTTAAAGACACAGGTCAAGAGCAAACACTTTTTCAATGTCAAGGCTAAAGGTCAAGAGCAAACTCTTTTTCAAACTCATGGTTAAAGACACAGTCCTCAGACAAGACTATTCTCACTTCTAACACCAGCTGCAGGGCTGGGATCCTCAACCACTCTCATCTCTGATCAGCTGACTACAAATCCAGGGTTCTGACTACCCTTTAGGTTCAATAATTTTCTAGAATGACTCATGGAACTCAGAGAATTTTACTTAGGATTTCAATCTCATTATAGCAAAGAATACAAATCAGAACCAGTCAAAGGGAAAGAAACATAGGGTAAGGTGTGAGAGAGTCTCATACAAGTATGGAGGAGCTTCCATTGTCCTCTTCCCGTGGACTGAAGAAGTACTAACTTTCTAGCACATTGATATGTGACAACAAACAGAGTATCAACAACTGAGCATCTAGGTTTTTTGTTTTTGTTTCTAGATTTCATTACCTAGGCATGATTGATTGAATGTCCAAGCCCCCGTCCCCTGCCCAGAGGTCAGTCTGATATCACCCGATTCAATGCCCCAATACTGAATTACATGGGTAATCTTTCTAATATGTGTAGCTCCCATCCTAAGTCACCTAGTTAGTATAAACTATCTAGAGGCCCACGCTGAGTCATCTTATTAGTATACACTATTAGGTGTGGTCCAAGGGGCTCAACATGAATAACAACAACAACAAAAAAAGAACTTTTACTTGGAAAATTCCAAGGAATTAAAGCTTATCTCCCAAGACCTGGGGACAAAAGCCAGTCAGTCTTTATTACATACTTTATATTACCAATCTTACAAAAAAAATTAGTTGGTGTCTCTAAGTTTTTGATGAGCCTGAGATTTTATTTCTCTTAAGCCACAGACGCTTCAGGATTGCAAAAGTCAACACCACCTTGAGACTTTACCATCTTTAGTGCCTCAGAAGAAATTATTTCTACTGTATTTCCATTTTATACTCCATTTACATCCATCTATTTTAAAGTATGCCTAAAACAGCATGTGAGAGCTCAAACAAAAGTGAGTCTGTGATTCTGAAGAAAAGGGTTTTGCAAATATTTGTCAATATAGCATTAAGTTGTATTCAGTTCAACCAATTACACTAACCACTACACCTGAAATTCTTTTCTATCATCAATCACTGTAACCTCCCCATAGCTGTAGAAGATACCTGAAACCAAATCTATGAAACAAAAAATGTATCTCTCCCTCACCTGCTAAAAAGAAAATTGTTACACAAACATGGAAAACAGGCTCTATACTAATAATCATGAGATTAGGGAGCCTCCAAGTAGCACTGATTTACCCAGGTAAATTAATATTTGGGCCAATTCTCAAAGAAAAACAAAACAAACAAATAAAACTCCCAGAATCAAGATAACTCACCAGGGAAAAAACTGAGAATGCCTTCCAGATGAAGATACTTCCTAGGTATAAGAGAGTTGAGCTGTACATTTGAAAAAGTTCTTTATAAATATGCTCCCAAGATCTAGTCAGCCTCTTCACTTAGCCTTTCCCCATCAGCTATATTGCCCTGAACCAATTTAACCAGGCCTGATGAGTCATGTAGCCCAGCCAAGAAGTAAGTGAGTCAAGGTGAGGCATGGACCATACACATTCAATACACATGGCACTCCCAAGACGCAAAGTCTTATCTATCTAAACCTCACTCTCACTGCATATCCATGTTCTAAGACTTGGGGAATCTGTCTCAGGGTATAACCAGTGACACCACATGGAAGGGCACAGAGCTCTTGCTATGCATCTGTTACTTCTTTGTTCCACAAACTCCATTTCCCAGTGATAAAGCCTAAACCAGACTTCCTATTCTTGTTCTGAAAAGATAAAATATTTATTCTTAAATAAACATTCTGGTATTTTTTCCCTTTTCAGTCTTAATTTGCGATGGTATAATGATACTTTCAGGAAGACAAAATATTTGTTTACCAACTCGTTGGACTGCCAAGGATCCTACCTACCAAATTTTATCTTACATCCTAAATGCATATTTAAAAGAAATGAAAAATAAGAATAAAGAAGAGTTAGTCTCCAAGTACTATTAGTGTTAACAATATAGGCATGCAACCTCAGGGCTGCTGTGAACGGAAACGCATTGGCTTTCCCTGTTTAAAACAACATTCATAGGCAATAAGTTTCTCATCTTCTTAAAGTCCTAAAGTCCTTTTGAAAAAAAAATAATAGAGCCAGAAGTTAAAAAAAATCTTGGTGGTTACAATCACTGTTTTCATTAACATTTTAAATGGTTATTCTTAATGGTACATTTAACTAAAGCTAACTTATTCATGGGAGGAGAATGTAGCCATTAAGATCAGCATCTGTTGCACAAACTGAGGCTTCACATTCAGTGATGCATGATTATAACACCAAGAATATTACATGCTAACAGCAGACTCATTGGCATTAATTGCTGCATTTAGTCCCACTTAAAACCTCCCATATCTATAACATTTGCTAAATCTATCATTCTTTTTGAAGTAAATACAACCTAAAATATTATTACCTAAGTAACAATGGAACTAATTTGAGGTGAGCATGTGTGTTGCAGTGAGGAGAAGAAAAGAAAGTAATGATGATAACCCTGGACAAACAATTTGATGATGGAAAACTGCCACCTGTTGACATGATGCAAAACTCAACTTGGAAAGGGAGGGTCATCAGGAAGTGTGTGCCGGCTACTGATACAAGGTTGCTTCACAATAATTAACACATTTTTCAGTGTGAATCCTGGAAAGGACCCTGGAGAGGTGTGAATACACAGATGCCTGGGCAATGCATTCATTCATTGGCTCATTTTGAAATCTTCATGAAGAAACTGCTGGGGGCCAGGCACCATGCCACTCCACGTGCTCCCTGAGAGCCAGCTCCTCTCTTTATGAAGCTTATGTCTGGCTAGGAAGGCAAATATTTAACAAAGATTTATGTCAATCTTTTAATGATACAAATAAAGTACTTTAATGGCCCTTTCGTTGTCCTGCCATTTTGCCACACACATTATGCCTAGAGATGGGTCTAGGTGGAACTGGGGTCACTAAAACATGGGGCTCTGAACAACCTCTACGAATGACAAGGTCAGCTTCTCAGAACCCTTCACCATGGGTGATGTCCCAATCCCTCCTCTTCCTTAAAGCTATTTGATTCTGAACTGTACTTCCCGCTACTCTCTCGACACATCTCTCTGTCTCTCTCTCTCTCTCTCACAGACACACACACGCATGCACACACACACACACACACACACACACAGGTATGCGCGCACGCACACACAGACACACACCTCCATCTCAGTATTTCCTTGACTGTAGGCTCCACACTGTCCTCTATCATTATTCCCTCTGGAATTATCCCCAGTTAGTAACTGTCACTAAAAAACAAAATGGGTTTAGTGTTACATACAGCCCATTTACTCATTCATTACCCAAATATCTGTGGGTTCTTATTATTTGGCTGGCACTGCGCTAGGTGCTGGGGCACTATGGTGATTGAAGTTAAATACCATTTTTATCCTCATCTCTATCAGCTTACTCAAACTGCAGGTTGAGAAGAACGTGTTTGAAAATGTGTAAGTGAGATGAAGTCATGCCAACAAGTCAGCGTTGCATATTGAAAGAAATGACTAAGACCGGAGTATGTGGTATACCAAGGGATTGCTTTAATGGAAAGGAGATGATAGATCTGCAAAGGAAAGTACATGGATGCTTTTTCTGTCTTCACAGAAGGCCAGAGCTTCACAACCACTGAAAACTGGTTGGGGGGAAAAAAAAGAGGCAAAAAGATCAACTGAAGAATAAATTGCTGTCATTGGCACAAAAGAATACCACAAAGATTATTTACAAAACTCAAGTCAGGAATAGAACCGAACTCCAGTGGATGGTTACGGTGGTGTGGAAGGAGGAAAGGAAAAGAGTTTACATAAATAAATTAATGAGGACAATAAACTATTTTCAAGCCCTCATATTTATTTCCCTTAATCTTCATATGAATTTTGTGTGGTTGTTTATATTATTTGCACTATTTTACATAAAAGAAAACTGGATCTTTTAAAATTAAATAATTACACAAAGGAAGTGCTGCAGTTCGAATCTGTTCCCCCAAAGGCATGTGTTGGAAACTTGATCCCCAAAGTAACAGTGTTGGGAGGTGGGGCATGAGGGTGAATGGATTACTACCGTTTTCATGGGAGTGGGTTGGTCATAAAAGGAGGAGGACAAGGTAACAAGGGGGCCCTTGCTAGGTGCAGCCCCTCAGTTTTGGATTTCCCAGCCTTCACAGCCATAAGCCAAAAAATGACTGTTCATTAACAAAACTGACGAAGACAAGAAGTCAATGGACTGAAATTCCAACTCAGGCCTGTCTGCCTTCACAGACATTGCTCTTAAACACTACATTATCTCTCAAACACAAAGAAAAGTGGCCAGTCAGAGGATTAGCTATGAAAATACTATGCAATGAAGCAGTACATAGCATTTCACAGAACTTCTTCACATAGGTACCTTAGGCAACCAAATACGAATAATTACATGTAATAATAATATTAATAATAATAATGGCAAAACACTGACAGCTTATCTTTCATAGGCAAGGCAACTGAGCCTCAGGAAATTAACTGTTTGACTCAAGATCACACAGCCAGCTAAATAATGAGACTCCAGCACCCAATCTCCGGGACTTCTGGGTCTAATATGAGTGTTGTTTCTGATACAGACTTCTCTATCCCTGTGGAACCTGGACGACTACTCTCAGTAGCCCATGTGAATAGCTGGAGGACTCTATGGACTAAATTATGTCCCCCCAGATTTGTATGTCAAAACCCTAACCCTTAGTACCTTAGAAAATCTATGACTGTTATTTGGAGAGAGGGTCTTAAAGAGGGAATTAAGGTTGAATGAATCAGTAAGAGTGGTTCCTAATCCACTCTGCTTGGTGTCCTTACGAGAAGAGAAAGCACAGGAATGTGCATGCACAAGGGAAAGGCCATCTGAGGACACCAGGAGAAGGTGGCCATCTGCAAGCCAGGGAGAGAGCCCTCAGGAGAAAATGAACCTGCTGACATCTTAATGTTAGACTTCCAGCCTCCAGGCAGGACTGTGAGGAATAAATTTCTGTTGTTTAAGCCACCCGTGCTGTGGCATTTTGTTGTGGTAGCCCTAGCAAACTAATTCAAAGAGTAAGTTCACTGTTCTATGTGAGGTTTTGTTAAATGTTCACACTTTTCAAACTAGGGTGATAGTTACCATCGAGACATGTATTGTACTCTCACTCCAAATATGAAAGCAAACCACTGAGTCTCATAAAGTAACAAATTTTGTGTGTAGGGATAAGAAACAGTGGTAGGTGTATGTCAGGGTGGGGGAATATATGTACTGTGAGATTTTATATACATATATGGATATATGTGTGTGTGTATATACACAGTATACATATATATGTGTGTGTGTCTGTGTGTGACATATATATATAATATATATATGGGATGGGAACTGCATTTTCTACTGATAGTAGAAATGCAGTGATTATATATATATAATCATATATATAGATTATATATATGATTAGAATATTATTTTCTGTTGATAGTAGAAATGCAGTGATTATACATAAAATATATAATTATATATTATATATAATTATATAAAATATAAAAATGTTATAATTATATAAAATATAAAATATATATTTTTAATTATATATAATTATATAAAATATATATAATAGTAGAAATGCAGTGATTATATATATGTATATATTATATAATACATATATAATATATATAATATGTATATATTTATATACATATGTATATTTATATACAATATGTATATTAAATGTATATAATTATACATATAATGTATAATGTGTATATGTATATAGACATGTATATATATACATATATGTATATATACACATATATGTATAATTATACATATAATGTATAATGTATATTATATGTATATATATACATATGTATATTTATATACAATATGTATATTATATGTATATAATTATATATATATAATCACTGCATTTCTACTACCAATAGAAAATGCAATTCCCATCTCCATCCCATAAAATCCTAGATTCGCCGGGCATGGTGGCTCACGCCTGTAATCCCAGCACTTTGGGAGGCCGAGGCGGGTGGATCACGAGGTCAAGAGATCGAGACCATCCTGGTCAACATGGTGAAACCCTGTCTCTACTAAAAANCCGGGAGCAGTGGTTCATGCCTGTAATCCCAGCACTTTGGGAGGCCGAGGCGGGTGGATCACGAGGTCAAGAGATCGAGACCATCCTGGTCAACATGGTGAAACCCTGTCTCTACTAAAAATACAAAAATTAGCTGGGCATGGTGGCACGTGCCTGTAATCCCAGCTACTCAGGAGGCTGAGGCAGGAGAATCGCTTGAACCCAGGAGGCGGAGGTTGCGGTGAGCTGAGATCACACCATTGCACTCCAGCCTGGGTAACAAGAGCGAAACTCTATCTCAAAAAAAAAAAAATCCTAGATTCATAGATATATGCATATATATATAGATGTAGATATATAGACAGAGATATATAGATATATACAAATTCTTTGTGATGAGCTCCCTTTATGGCACAGCAGCCGAGCAGGTGAGCAGGGAAATGAGCAGCACTCATTGACTACTATTGTAGACTCAACTTGGCCACAGCTTCAGTGAACCCCAGCTAAGAGTAGGGGTTCCTTGGCTGAAACCCTCTGCTGGGAAGGTTCCTAAGCAAGTATACTAAATGGATTCAAGCAGAAAGACATACCATGAAGGAGTAAAAAGGAAACTAAGGAAGTGAAACATAAATGTTGGCATGTTGAGAGGATAATTAAACAATTATTTAATGATTTGGAGATAACGCAGTTCACTGGTTCTGAAACACTTGTGGCAAACATCCTTTCTCTCGATGGCTCTGTTTTGCCTTTGCTTCAGGGAGCATCCTCTGAGTTTGCAAAGTATGTCCACTTATATTATCTCTTTTGAACTTCCCAACAATTGATTGAAGCAAAAATGGTAGAGCTCTCCTCATTTGGCATAACCATGTCAGAAAAAGGTTTTGTATTTTGAAGTCCCAATGCATTTTTCTCTTCTTGTTGCTTATGTGTTTCATAATCCATTTACTAAAATTACAAAAAAATGGTTCATCCCGAAACCGAATTTTTATCCTCAATAATCTCTGGGTATGCCTCAGTATGAAGGTCAAACAGCAAGGATGGCCACTCTCGGAGAGCTCCCTCTGAATGAATTAAGCAATGCTGACCCACGAGATGTCCATTCTTTCAATGCCATCACACAGATAGGCAACCACCTCTCAGTATGCCAAAATAAGATGTACTGACCAAAATATTTTCATGAAGCCATTTGTTATGGTAAATGAGTTTGGGCATTACTGCCTACGCCCATATGCAATGATTTATCTTCTGCCAAAACAATTTTCATCATCCTGTCCAGGCTTTCTAAATGTGACCCCACACACACACACTTGTGTGGGGGGTAATGTTGGCAAAATAGTAGCTAAGAACGGGGTATAGAAAATCCCTTTAAACTTTTTGCCACCACAACAAGCTATAGCCTAACACAGACCCTGCAAAATCTCTTTCTTTTGTTCTAGGGAAAGTGAAAGGATTAGGGAAAGAGTTACAGATGTGATTCAGAAGAACCTATTTTTTTGGCTATTTGTTGCCGTTGGGGCTTTGTTTTGCTTGTTTGTTGATGAGTAGGTGGCAGAAGCCTTTTTGAGAGTGCTTGTCACATACATTTGGATTCTGAGCAGCTACTGGTCTATTTCCCAAAGGACAAGTGAGCCCACAGAGGTCAGTGGAGAGAGGGAGAGAGTGTGTGTGTGCATGCTCATGAAACGTGGATCAGAATAACAAAAGCAGATGTAGCTGATGGCAGCGGGGCAAGGCTGGAGTTAATAAACCAGCGTGCACAGAGGGTTCTGTCAGATGCAGGGAATGCATGGCATAATTGTTTCTGCCTTTAATGATCTTAGTGATGTGGGAGACATGAGAATATTAAAACAAGACAGTAAAATGGAAACTCATTTCTAGCAGCTGCCAAACAAAATGGGATGTACAGCAGGAGAGAGGTATATTGAAATGTTCACAAGGTTCACTTCACCAAAATGAAACCTCACCTCTCACGGATGTCAAATCTTCCCCTCTTTTTCAAGCAGAAGTCCCCTCCCATTGCCCATCAAACTGTTGCTCCCTGCATTCTTTCTGCATCCTTCCCTGTCACTCTCTTCCCTCATCACTGTCACTTTGCCTCTCTTGCTTTTTAATCTCTTTCATTTTTCCCCTTCCTTCCTCCCCTCTCCATTATCCTGTCACCACAAACATGCTCTTACAGTTGTTCTCCTCCTTCTCTCTCTCTCTCTTTCACACACACACACACACACACACACACACTCTCTCTCTCTCTCTCTCTCCCTCACGCATACACGCACACACAAACATACATGCACAGACCACACCCCTTCTCATTCATTAGTAATCAACCTGGGAGCCATATCTCCTAATCCCAGCTCCCTTTAAAAAACACCCAGAAGTGAACCTCCCCGTGCTGCAGGTGGGCGGTGGTGTCGGCGCTGCTGCGATGCTTGCTCCTGCCACGAGGGGGCAGCGGTGCGCGCCAAACGCCGCGCGGCCCGGCGGCGCAGACGGCTGCTCACCCGGTGTCACCCATCACCGCGGCTGACAGCCTGCGTCAGGATTCCGCCCGCGTCCCAGGCGAGCACGCAGGGGCGCGCAGAATAAGCAAACGATTTCGATGAGTGCGGGCGGGGTGAATTCCGCCTCGGGCTAGTACAGATAGATCTTTTCCAGAAACAAAGGAGTGAGGCAGCCTATGATTCGAGAAGTGAGAGAGGCAGGACTGGGCGCGCCCGCCCGGGCCCCGCGGTCTAGCTTACCTCCACGCGCCTGCCCGCAGCCTCCCTCCTGCCCTGCGGCCCGCGTACCGGACTGCCCGCCCACCCGCTCGCACGCCGCGAAGCTCCCTCCCCCGACGGCGGCAGGCGTCGGGGCCGGAGGAAGCGAGCTGGCGGCGCTGCTCCGCCCCCTGGGGCGGGGGGAGGGAACCCGCCTGCAGAAGGGGCGCGCCTCTGCGCTGGGGGCAGAGTGGGTTTGCAGCCCTCCCCAGGGGTGCGGCTTCCAGCAGTGACAGCTGGGTGAGCTCGGTGGCAGGGGGCGGCAAGGCTTCTGTCAACCCGCAGCCTCCGCGTGCGGGGCTGGAGCTCTGCACATGTTTGTCATGGGTCAGCTCCCCTGACGCGCGCGCACTCGGAGTCCTGGGGTCTCGCTGCGATTTCACCCCCTTTACTCCAAAAAAGGTTAGAGAAGGGGTAACAGCGTCAACAAGCAGAGTAATAAAAAGCGTTTATCCAGTGCCACGTGCCAGGCAGGCTCTGTTTTTACAGTAAATTTGTCGTTATTAATTTTAATAAAATAGTAAATAATAGCAATATGCCCAAATGTTGCTGACTGATAAATTAACTATCTTATTTCCTTCGTTTTAAGTTGAGAGGATGCAGAGGTGTGTTTTTCTTTTTCAAGAAGATAGCTAGGTCTGGTTCTCGCTATTTCCAGAGTAGCAAGATAACCTTTATATTTATGTTGGGAGAAACTAGGGTTATAACTACCTTTGAACAGGATTCAGCCTCTAGGCTGTTTTCTCTCCGTGCATTTTTTTTTTTTTTTTTTTTTTTTTTTTTTTTCTTTTTTTTTTTTTTTTTTTTTTTTGTTCTTGTTGTCCAGGCTGGAGTGCAATGATGCAATCTCGGCTCACTGCAACTTCTGCTTCTCAGGTTCAAGCGATTCTCCTGCCTCAGCCTCCCGAGTAGCTGGGACTACAGGCTTGCGCCACCGTGCCTGGCTAATTTTTGTATTTTTAGTAGAGCCGGGGCTTCACCGTGTTGACTAGGCTGGACTCGAACTCCTGACCTCAGGTGATCCACCCACCTCAGACTCCCAAAGTGCTGGGATTACAGTGGTGTGAGCCAGTGTGCCCAGCCCCCTCCGTGCATATTTTTAAATGGGAATTTTTATGTAACTGTCCAATTTACAGCATCCATTGAACAAGAGAACGTCTACAGACTTGACCTAAATGGTAACCCCTTTGGTGGGAGTTAAGGAGCTGTTACTGCCATTAGAAGGGGCAAGTGGCTCTCCAGTTTGCCACAGTACCCACTTTGCCCTAATATGGACTGTTATTACTTGAAGCTGCACCTCTGAGGGAGGACTACAAGTCAACCCTCTCTCCCCTAAGGCACACACACACACACACACACACACAAGATCTCTCTCTTTTAGTTATAAAGGTAAATATTAGATTATAAATTTTGCGAGAGAAGGAATTGTGTCATATTTCTTTTGAATCCCTCTTAGAAATTCATTGATCTGAACATATTGTAGATATCAATAAACTGCTAAATGGAAATTTGTTGACTAAAATGAGCAATGAAACATTATTTAAAGTGTCAGGTTATCATAGATGTTGCATCCATTATTTTTTAAGGACTATAAAAACATTCATACATGGCACACAATTTCTGCTGTGCGTGCATACATAAACTAAATTTGATGTTGAAAGCAAATAAAACGTACAACAAAATTAATGTATGTGTACTTAATTATAAAGATAAACATTTTTGTTTCTTAGTAATCAGACACAGTAATTGTCTGAGGAATACTAAAGAATGATAGAAATACTCTTTTACAAGTATTTCAATCTATAACAAGCTTTAAGCCTGCTACAGAGGTAAAAGAGATATGATATAATAAAAATATAAATCAAAATAGTAGTCAAAAAATAAACTAATACTCTTTGATACTTTATGGAAACTCTGGCTGTGCGATACCACACTGCATATGTATCAGGTACAGTTCTGTTGTGGAAGTAGAACCATAGTGAGTGATATAGAACCAGAGATTTTTTTTTTTTTTTTTTTTTTGAGACAGAGTCTCACTCAGTCTCGCCCTTGGCTCACCGTAACCTCTGCCTCCCAGGTTCAAGCTATTCTGCCTCAGCCTCCCAAGTGGCTGGGATTACAGGCATGCGCCACCACGTCCAGCTAATTTTTTGTATTTTTAGTAAAGATGGGGTTTCTCTATGCTGGTCAGGCTGGCCTCGAACTCCTGACCTCAGGTGATCCACCCCCCCCTCAGCCTCCCAAAGTCCTGGGATTACAGGCATGAGCCACTGTGCCTGGCCCAAACCAGGGATTTATTATAGGGCTTAGATTCTATGCAATTATGAGAATGTGTTAAGTAGTCTAAGGCCTCTTCATCTGTTATTGGTCTTGAAGTCAGCAGGGCTCACCATCAAGAAGGAAAGATGCCTATTAAATGGGTAGAGCAAAGAAAAAATGAAACTTATACTTGTTTCTCATTGCCTTCATGTAAATGACTTGCAGGATAAACTGATGCTTTTCACCAAGGAAATGTATACATACATAGCCAGGGATTCAGAGAAATGGAAGCAAGAGAATCTACCAGGACTTGAAGGAGCCCATGCCAACATGGTCAACCAGCAGATCAGTGACAACTTAGGTAACCTGCAACCACACCTGGCTTCACACCCACCTTCAAATCTTGAAGATAGCTGGTGACACTTTTCTGCCTTGCAGATCTTGTTCATTTGTTTCCTGGTGGCCAGCCCTGACCTGAAAACAAAAGAAGTTCTTGGAAACGTGGTTACAGCTTAGCAAAACAGACACACACAAAGCCATATAAAGGAATCTTTAAGATTGTAGCATAAAAAATCACTGCGTTCCTTGGGCTAAAGCAGAGTATTTTGAATATTCAAAAATAAATCACAAATATATGGGCCCAAATAATATCTTTTTTAGTTATTTATCAGATTACTTTCTGAATCTGGGGGCATGGGAATTCAGTGGAGAATGATCAGCAAGAAGAAAAGTATTCAAAGTGATTTGAGAGGATGGACTCCAGAAGATAACACAGATTAACTTGGGTAGAGTCACATAGGCCAGGCATTTTAATAGGATTTAAGACAAGGGGAACTCAGTAGGGCCCTACGAGACAGAACTGTAGCTTCAGATCATTTAAAAAAAATAAACACAAAGAAAAACTACCTATTATCTCTCTGGCATGAATGGCAAACACAGAAAAGGCCAGCCACCGACAGCGATGCTGGATGACATTTATGACATTGAAAACTGCACTTTTAATTCTGCCCCTCACCACCTGCCCCTCTTTCAGGCTTCTCCTTCTCTGAAACTGACCCTGCATCCACCCAGTTTCTCAAGTCAAAAATCTGGGCATCAACCTTGACTTCTCTTTCGCTCATTCTATCTGCTAATTTAGTCAAAATAGATCTTGAATATTTTCGCATCCACTACCACCACCATAACACAAGCCTGATCTACTGTTACAGCTTTCTAACTGACTTCACACTTTCATTTTTCTCCTAATCCATTATCTGAACCACAGCCAGCATGCTAGTAGAAAAAGGTGGATCATACTATGTATTAAGTACACAATATTTGTATTTGATAGTATTATCCCGGATGCCGAAATATGGGTTCTAGAGCAGACTGTGTTATTATTTACTTACACACAGGACACACCAGCTACCCTTTGCCCCGGTTCTTACCCCCAGGGCAATATAGTGAAAACTCCACATCATGATACATGTAGAGAGTTTACTGTAGACAAAGGGACCAACCACATCAATCTGGGCATTGATGTAGGAAAAAGAGGGGCGGCTGTCCCCCCATGTCTAGCTTTGCAACCTGGAGACGTTTCCATGGTCCTGGTTCTTATCCCACCTTGAAATGTAAACAAATATGCTTCCCTATTAAATAAATCTGCCTAGTACTCAAGGGCATGTCTCTAACTTTTCTCTCACCTCGCTTTTGTTCCTGTTGTGCTCCATTCCCACTGCTGTTCTTTCTAAAACACACAAGTTCGCTCCTTGCTGAGAGTCTTTGTGCTTGTTGTTCAGTAGTTCTTTGCAAGGCTGGCCTCTTCTCATCATTAAAGATTAAGTTCAAATAAAACTTCTGAGAGAGGCCTTCCCTGACCATGCACAATACTCAGCACCCCAGCATTTTTGTTACAGCATCCAGTTTTACTTCTTTCATTCCAATTAGGATTATGAAAAAATCTAACCTAGGGAATGTATGGCTATCTTCTCAATCAGACTGAGAGAAGCACTTTTTCTTGTTCACCACTGTGTACCAAAAGCACACCGCAGTACCTGGCAATGCCCCCAAAATATGTGCTACATGGTTGAATAAGTATTTTACAGAGTTTAGTCAGATCCATTTCAGCTGAAAAATTGGAAGCTCACTCATGTCAGGGATAATTTATACACTTCAGAGACAGTTTGTCATTGTATCTACTCATTCACCATGTGGGCTACATTGTCAGAGAGGAGCGATAGTGGAAAGTGCATGGGCTTTGAATGAGTCATGTGTTCAAAAACCAGCTCTACCACTTACTTGCAATGGGACCTTGATTTTTTTGGAGGTGGAATCTTACCTTGTAGCCAGCCTGGAGTGCAGTGGTGCGATCCCAGCTCACTCAAGTTAACCTCTGCCTCCCGGGTTCAAGCGATTATCCTGCCTTAGCCTCCCTAGAAGCTAGGACTACAGGTGTGCGCCACCATGCCTGGCTAATTTTTGTATTTTTAGTAGAGACAGGGTTTCACTATGTTGGCCAGACTGGTCTCAAACTCCTGATCTCAGGATCCACCCGCCTCGGCCTCCCAAAGTGCTGGGATTACAGGCATGAGCCACCACGCCTGGCCTACAATGAGATCTTCTATAGATGAGAAATCTGAGGCTTTGAGAGCTTCAGGGACTTGGCTAATGGGGACCATAACACTAACTCTACAGGATTTTTGTAAGAATAAAATGTGAGGTGCCTACATAGATAGCAGACACTTCCCTTCTTCTGATGCCCTGCCAGCCTCTGTCCTCTCCATTTCCTGACTAATAACTGAGTCATCCAGAAGTCCCTTTTGATCTCCAGCCTCACCCACATCAATTATCATTGATTATTGAATAAGTAAAGAATTGTTCTACCTGTAGAGAGCCTGTAAGACACACTTCTGGTCATGAGGTATATATAATCTAACAGAGTGATCACAGGATACAGAAGTCTACATTTCTGGTTCTCTGTTTAAGACTTCACTGTTTTAACAAGAATTCCAAGGAACTCTTTTTTGTTTTTGTTTTGTTTTTTGTTTGTTTGTTTTATAAAGACGGGGTTTCACCATGTTGGTCAGGCTGGTCTTGAACTCCCAACCTCAGGTGATCCGCCTGCCTTGGCCTCCAAAGTGCTTGGATTACAGGCGTGAGCCATCACGGCTGGCCCCAAGGAACTCTTTAAACTCATATATGCTGATACTCAAAAGCACCAGCCTTTAATCACCATGTAGTGATAATGAACTTGTTTCATACTTTCTGATCCAAAATTAAACACATAAATAAATTACCATAATTCAATCTGTCTGCTAATATTTCATACTAAATAAATATTTAAATAAAGGGTAAGTGGTTTGAAAGCATAACATGCTGAATAATGTAATGTGCTGTGAGACCAGACTGTATTGAAGAAGTTAAAGTCAGAATTGGCCACAAGCCCTCAGTGGGAACTGTTACTTTTTCTATAGATATAAAACCAATAATGCTCATTCATTGACATCTCAATGCTAATGGGCTCCAAACTTTTGATCACACATTCAATCTGGAAAAAAGATACTTTGGGCATATGTCCTTATGTATATTGATTTATAAAATATGTAGCTGCATTTCTGTACTAATAAATTATATATCATTGAAAATAAACACAAATAAACCTTTTTAAAGAATGAAGTAAAAATATATAAATAGAAATTTGAATATTTTCTTTTTGTACTCTATTGGATCACCTTGCACATACTCTATTTTAGAGATCACTGATAGACCTCGTTATTTTTAAATATTTTTAACAGGTGGAAAAATTCATGCAAAATGTTACAAAATGAGCAGTTACACAAGTAAACTGTCTTGTGTTTTGATATTACCAAGGAAAAGAGATGAGAAAGGAACAGTGGATACATGACTTTTCCCCCCACACCCATCCCATCACCCATTTCAGTTAATACAGGAAGAAAGTACAGCAAAAAGATAAGAGGAGAAAAGACTTCGCATAAACTCATTTTGGACATTAGGCACTTTTTCTTTATATAACTAGACAATGAATATGGGATTCAGATTGAAAAAATGGGCTAGGGACTGAGTTGTGATAAAAATTTGTATCAGTTAGGACTATGGCAATTCCCATTGCTTTGGAGCTTAAACAAAGCTGCCGCACAGTATAGAATTTAGCTTTTAGCAGCTCCACCAAGTGCCTGGGTAACAGAAATTAAAGTGGGGGGTAAATAACACTATGGAGCTAATTCTGACAAAGGAGTATAGAAAAGGGAAAGGATCCAGCAGATAAATCTCTTTCTCCTTCCAAGAGATCATTCTGTATTAGTTAGGTCCACCTTGCCTTGTTCAGAAATTGTGCTGCGTGACAGAGCAATAGACTGTGTTTTCTCAATCTGTACCAAGTATTCGCATACCTCTAGCCATACTCTTTGGACAAAAGATTCAAAGCCATCTCTCCATTACTGGACAGCTGCATATATCAGGTCAAGAAGAAGATCTGGGCCAGCTTCTTCTCCTGGGAATCTGAGGTTGGAAAATTCAACTGAATGATGTTTGTTGTCTGTGAGTCCTGGAGCTGATAATTCTGAGGGCTGAAGTGGCTGCTTTGGGCCATGGTGGTAACATCTCTCTAGAAAGAAGAAAACAGCAGACATAAAGTCAAGGGTAGAGGTGACTAGATGAGCCCAGAGAAAGAGACAGATAAAGAAGCTGCCTTGTTTCTTTGCAGTTCCCAGATACACTTCCCATGGGGCCCAGCTATTCTTTATTATATTTGAATTGTGCCAGTCCTGTCTGTATTCCCACATCTTTTTCTTGCATCAACTTAAATGGGTCTGTTTTCTCCAACCAAAAATGTCCCTGATTAAAGCATTGTTGCTGTCTAATATCTATCAAAAGCTCAGCCAAGAGAGCAGGTGAAGCCTGAGTTTGCAGTGCATGCATTTCTCTAGATATTATACAAATCCACCTCTGATTAAGTCAAGCCAACAGAAAGCTGCAAACTGGATGTGTTTTGTGTTGTCAGTCTCTTTCCAACTTCCATAGAATAGCTTCTTCTAAATTGTGTCTAGGGTAATACCAACAGCCCTGTTTTGAGGGACTCTTTAAGAAGCAATAAAATGCATTGCCTCAAAGATATGAACGTTGTTGAGGAAAATGCTCATGATATTATGGTATCCTTCTTATAAAAACTCTTGGGAGGCTAAGGTGGGAGGATCACCTGAGATTAGGAGTTCAAGACCAGCCTGGCCAGCATGGTGAAACTCCGTCTCTACTAAAAATACAAAAATTAGCTGGGCATGGGGGCAGGCACCTATAATCCCAGCTACTCCAGAGGCTGAGGCAGGAGAATTGCTTGACCCCAGGAGGTTGCAGTGAGCTGAGATCACGCCACTGCACTCCAGCCTGACCAATAGTGAGAGACTCCATCTCAAAAAAAAGCCTCTCAGGAAAAATGTCTTTCTAGTCTAAGAAATAAACCTATTTCTTGCTGAGAAAAACTTGTATTTTGGCATAGAAATAGTTTCAGAATTTATATAAATGAATGCTAGAAAGCTTAGAATAGGAATCTATTTTTATATTAGGTTCATTTCTAATTCTAATTTATGTTCTGACCCATTATTTAACTTTTTAAAAATTTTCTTCTAATTTATGTTACCTATTGTATGACATATATCATTAAAGCCATCTTAAATACTTTCTGGAACAGTGAAGATGCAAAATAAAATATCTCTAATACTGATAACTCAGAAAGCAAAAAATTGTGACATTATTTATGATAATAGACTTGAAAAAATCAGAAGAGTCAGACTCATACAAAGTATTAATTAGCTTTTAATATGTGACAAGCTATCTAAGATGACAATTTAGAGAGCTGCTAGGTTTCGAAACTGCTGTTTGTTTCTACATCAGGGAGCTATCAAAGACACCACCCAATACACACACACAGACACACACAGACACATACACACTTACACACACAGAAGAGAGAGAGAGAGAGAGAGTGGGGGTGGGGGGAGAGAGAGAGAGAGAGAGAGAGAGCGAGCCATTACAGAATAAACCCAAGGAAGAAATTTTTTAAAAAATAGCACCTAGTGACAGTCTATCATAGTTTGTCTCACATTGATCTGGAATTTTAACATCAGTCTGGGATTCTCTTATAAAGCATAGTGGCATTTAGCAATAAAAAGAAAGCAACAGAGCATTATTTCTATCAATATGGTCTGTCTACAAAGCTCCATTTGCTAATAGAATTGAGTGAGTTTAGGAAACCCTGCTAACTGCTGATCTCGGGACTCTTTCGTTTTTCTTTCCAATGCCTGGGGGAAGGATCAAGCTAACATTTCTGAAGGCACTCTAAATTCATAGAAGAACTAATATTTTTACAATATTTTTCTTTTTTATTGACAGATCACATTCTTTCTGTTCTATGATCATGTCCCTCATTCCCAATAAAAAATTATTCTGATTAGGGGAGGTATAGAATGATGATTAAGAGCATATCCATTGTTGAGGAGAAATAGGATATTTGCACAATCTCAAAGCATATTCTCTTAAGACATTTATCAATTACAAAAAAAATAATTTTATAATAGAGATATCTAGCAGACACTACCACTTAACCAACTGAAAATACCCTGAAAAGGACACTGTCTGTTTGGACTGCTGTAAGAAAATAGCATAGACTGGGTGTCTTAAATAACAACAATTTACTTCTCACAGTTCTGGAGGCTGGAAAGCCCTAGATCGAAATGCTAACAGATTCAGTCTCTGTTGAGGGCTCACTTCCTGGTACACAGACGGCCGGCTTCTCACTGTGTCCTCACAAGGCAAGCAAGGCCAAGGTAGCTCTTGGAGGTCTCTTTGTTAGAGTACAAATTCCACTTAGAAGGGATCCACCATCATGACTTAATCACTTCCCAAAGACCCTACCTGCAAATACCATCACATTCAGGATGAGGTTTCAACATATGAATTTGGGGATACATTCAGTCTACAGCAGATACACCATCACTTCTGTGGTATTCATACCAAAAAATGCATAACCTCCACCTAATTATGAGAAAACACCAGACAGGCCAAAATTGAGAGATATTTTACAAAGTAACTGATCAATACTCTTTAAAAGTGTCAAGTTCATGAAAAAAATAAAAAGAGGAAAGAATAGAAGCTGTGACAGATTGAAGAAACTAAGGAAACATAACAACTAAATGCAATATGGGATTCTGGATTTTATCCTGGACCAGAAAAACAGGCATTAGGGTAAAACCTGGTGACTTTCTAATAAAACATGTTTCTTCATTACGAATTTTGTATCCATGTTCATTTCCTAGTTTTGACAAAGGTACTATGATTATATAAGATGCTAATATTAGGTGAGCCGAGTAAAGGGAATATGGGATTCATTTTGCTCTTGTTTTTGTTTTGTAAAGCATATCCCCTGGAACTAGTCGGCCTAAAGCTAAATCCTGGTGGTGAACCAGGGGACATGCTTGTTCGTTGTATGACCTTGGGCAAGTTATTCTTCTGCGTCTCAGTTTTCCCATGCTTAAAACAGGGTTAATAATAGTGTTTACCTCATTGAATGGTTATGAGGATTAAATGAATAAAAATATGTTAGTATCTTAAGACAGTGCTTGGCACTTAATATGCTCAATATTTATTGACTATTTTTATTTATCTTCTCTGTTATTCCTGCCTTCCTCCACACTTCCATAATGCTTTTTGTCCTTATTGGATCATTTAACAGGTAGTTGGCTTTCTGTTGCAGACTTCTCAGGCATTAGAGACATGTTTACCTGACTTAAGATTTGTGCTTGAAACTTGACTTTAAGTTACTTAAACTTGCTAAGCCAATTTGCTTATATAAAATGAATATTAATATAATATTCATGGCTTTGTGAGATTAAGTGATAAGTGTCAAGTGCCTCATAAAGCTCAGTGACTCATAGTAGGCATTGAATAAATGTTAGCTATGTTTCTACTTTCCCTCCTTCCGGTAAACTACAGACATATCTTATTGATCTTGCTAGACCCTACTTCCCCTAGAACCCTCACTTTCAATATACACACATACACATAACATACCATACACACACCACATGAATATCACCACACATATGCACACACAACACATATAGATTAGCACAGTGCTATGCACATAGTATTAGGTTGGTGCAAAAGTAATTGTGGTTTGTCCATTTTTATTTAATTTTTATAGAAATAGTTTATGATCATCCTGCAATGAAGTAGAGGTAGGCAGGACAAGGAAATAAATACAAGCATTTTTATACTAAAATGCATTTATTCTAGTTTTTTATACAATAAACTTGTCCTTTCTAATGGTAAAAACTGCAATTAATTTTGCACAACCTACTAGATGTTAAATAAGTACATTTTAAATAAAGAGGTAAACCAGAGGTTGTGTTTGTTCCCTCCCTGACTCCCTGCACTTTTCTTTGGAACACTGTCCGCATTTCCCTATATATCCAACATTTATTTCATATAAAAATGTTTTTATTTATTTCCTAGGCCTGCTTCACTTTTACTTCATTGTAGGATGATCATAAACTATTTCTATAAAAATCAAATAAAGATGAATAAATTCCAGTTTTAAATGTCACATTAAGTGCTTTTTACAATCCACATGAGTCAGAGCCCCAGATAGTCCAGTCTTAACTTTCAGTGACATTCAAAGGAACCATAAATTTAACTCTACAAACCACCAAAAATGATGTCGATTTTTGCTGTGGGTTTTCATAGCAGGCAGCTGAGAGGTTTTATACAGTAATGTAAACATATAATCTACTGTCCAAAGTGGGGTATTTTTGAAAATGAGAAATTTTCTTAAAAATCATGTTGGACAAATAGGCATAGACCAAAACCAACTCAGGAACAAACCCAGCTTATCCTAGTCTATGCCATCCAATAGAAAGACTTCTCTCAAATATTCTATTTAGTCAGTTTTTTCTTTCCCCAAAGTTCCAACCTCACAGCTGCCTCTAACATTGCTCCCTCATACTCCAATCCAAACAGTGGCCTCTCACCATCCTGTTCCCTGTATTCTTTCTTCTCTTTCCGATGCACTTGGCTACCCCATCTCTCTGCTAGAAGTCAACAGAGATCTCTGCTCCCACTTTTACTGAGCCAGACTAGGGAGTTTGGAAGACGTAATTGCTCCATGAACCCATTCCTCACTTGCTGCCTGAGGAAAGAGGCAACTGAAACTCCTGATATATTTGGCTTCTCTAGATGATTTTCTTTCAAGAAATATCTAATTATCAACTTTATTACCTTTTTCTCCTACTTAACTCCTACATTATACTTCTCTGCAAAAAAAAAGGTGTATGTTTGAATCTCTCAAGGTTCTTAGATCAAATATTATATTCAAAAAGTTTTTCCTTGACTACTCTTTGACTAGCAAATCACTCTATTATATTTATTTGACAGTTTTTAGTACTATCTGAAATTTCTTAGTTTTTGTTTAATGCTTTATTTACTATCTTCCTCCATGAAAATGTAAGCTCCATGAGGGCAGAATTTTGCCTACCGTATTCTCCTCTCAGTGCTTAGGATACTGGCTGTGCACTGGGTCTGAGGTCATGCCTTCCTAGCTTTTTATTCCCTTTTAGTTAGGGAGAAGAAATTCATGCTCTTGATAGTACATCCAGCTTCACCAAAATTCCTTTAGCTCATCAACAGGGTTCATGATTTGTCCTGTACACTCAGAGAAAGGTCACCTTTTTACCACCAAAAGTGCAAGTGTGAATCTAAACAGTCGATAAAGATCATACCTTTTCTAAACCTTCCATCTCTGCATCCAAGGCTAGGAAGAAAATTGTGAATTGGGACCAATCTCATGACCCCCGAAGGTCCCCTGAGCCCATCATCATGGGTGAAGAGTGAGCTTCAGTATTACCTCCTACTCCACAAAACACAGAGCCTTGAGATCCCTGAGATCAGGCCCTTCATCTCTCTTAGGTCATCTCTTATGTCTCAAGCACTAATCCACATAAAACTCTTCACATTCCCCATTCAGTCTCTTCCCCCCAACTCCACCTGTATTAGTCAGAGTTCTCAAAAAACAAAAACCCAGAATCAACAGGAGGGATATATGTTTAAAAAATTTATTATAACTAACTGTCTAATGCAATTATGGGAGGCTAGCAAGTCCAAAATCTACAGTGTTAGCCAGTAGGCTGGAGACTCAGGAGAGCCAATGGTGCAGATGAAGTCCAGAAGAGAGTCTGATGGGGGGTTCCTTCTTGCTCATGGAGGCCAGCCTTTTTGTTATATTCAGGTTTTCAATTGACTGGGTGAGATCCACCTACATTAAAGAAGGCAATTCACTCTACTCAAGGTTCACCAATTTAAATGTTAATCTCATCCCAAAACACCTTAAACTGAAAATTAACCATCACACCATCCCTCCAAGTGAAACCTTCCGAAATTCTTTCACTGGGCCTTCTAGAACTCAAGGTTATTATCAGCGACAGTTTCCATATCATCAACCTAATCTATGAATACTCCCTCTCCTTTTTCGCTGATGTCTCTTTCAACCATTCAATTTCTTTACCTCCTTGATACTTTCTTATGTTTTTCCTCCTCCACACATATTATACTTGTGCTATAATGAACTAAAAAGCACATAAAATGGTAAAATAAAAAATATATATCACATCAAATCATTGTAAGAACCTGAAAAGGAAAGACCACTCTGCTCCTTGGTTTAATAGTAGAATTTAGTAAAAATAGTAGAATCTTTGCAGCAGACAAATGGAGTTACATGTTTAATAGAATAATATCATAGATAAGTTCTAGCAGCTATATTAGGGAACTTTGATGCTTATAAAGCAAAAGGAACATCTTCTGTTGGTAGAAGAAGAACATAACAAACAGAGATCTACTCAGTAATAGGAGTGACAAGAGAAGAAGCAAATAATAGATAATAATGCTAATATAGTAACAGTAATCAATACAGCTAACACTTACTGAATATGACATACATCATTCATTACTTTAGTTATCACAACTCTAAGAAGAAGATACAGCAGCTATTATTCCATTTTATTATAAGAATCATAGAACTATGATTCTTATAAGTGATAGAGCCAGAATTCAATCCTTGACTGTCTGACTACAACGGGTGTTATAAAGTTTTATGCTCCCCTAAAAACAGTTTATTTGAGAATCTCTTGACAGTCCTTAGAGACGTGGGAAATAAGCTGCGTAATCATAAAATTACAAGTTGTATTTTTAAGATTATCTTGCATGGCTAAACAGATAACTTGAGTATCCCATGGACTATAAGAAAGGTTCTTAATTATGCCTCTGTAGGGACTCATACCGTGGAAGCTCACATGACTCGGACACAGAAGTTTGAAGACCTTCCCTAAGAAAGTTCTATCACTATTATAATCCATACCCAGCTGCTACTCCCTGTATCTCTCAGTTCAAATCCTCCCCTACACTAAAAAAAACAATGAATGGTTGAATTTGAATTTGTTATCTAGCTGTGGCTAAGCTAGCGAAGTCATAGAGTAGAAATCTGACTCCTAGAAGGCTAGAGAGAATAGTCTGATTAGACACCACTAATATATTTATTACATGACTATTTTTCAGAAAGAGTTTGATCATAACAGAATGATCAAAAGGAAGCAGAAAAGGGAGCTTTGAAAAACAGGAAGATCTAGCAGGCCTAAAAAGATAGATTCTCAAGTCCAGGGAGTCTTGAAGAAGAATTTAGAAATTATATTTCAATTGTAGACTGTCTAACAAGGGTCAGGGTATAGGAGGTCTGGGAGCATCCTTTCAGAAGACCAAGGGGTGAAATCAACCAAAAATCATTAATATGATTTACAGAATTAAAGTTTCATCTGGAAAAGAAAGGTTGAAAAGAAAACTTGAATGAACAAATGTATTAAGTGATTTTTAAAAAGAAAGTTCCAAATTAGTGCATCTTGGAATCAGAAGAATATTTGCCATCAAATGAGATATCTTCATGAGGCCTCTAATGAAGGAGAAATTGCTACAACAACCAGCTTCAAAACTGGTCCTGGACATAACTGCAAAGCTGTCAGGGCAAAGCCAGAGCTAAATACTTGGAGCACATGATTCAGCAGGCTTTTCTAACATGCACAACAGGAGGGAAGATGAAATTGTTCTGCACGACGAAATTGATTAGAAGGATCTGTGAAAATAGGAGGGAAATGAGTTTTAGCTTGAACTGATGCAAGCTGAATCATCTGGGGAAAATAGCCAAAGCACTGCATATTCAACCCGCGAGAGAACACTGAACAATAATGATAATGAAGGAGACCTTGAGGTGATGGTGGGCAGCAAATTCAGTGGGAGTCGGCAGTCAGAAGTGGCCAATTTGGGATGCTTGACACAGGAGAAAAGGGAGCATCATGGCCCTTTTAGGCCACCCAGGGAAGTTGTGTCTGGGAAAATATGCTCCACTCCAGACCTTTAGCACCATGAAAATGGACTCATGGGATTACAGCATTGAAATAACTTGAAAATCAGGAGTTGGTAAAGAGGGAGGTATAGACGCAAAGCCCTAGCCGAAAGAGGGATGGAGACCAGAGGTTTAGTTCAGTACCACCTCTTAACTTGTTGAGTTGATTTGTTCCTAAGTGTAAACAAGAGAGGATTTTTTTTCTTTCTTTTAAAATAAAACAGAAGGTTGCTCTGGTTCTTCTCATTTGTCTAAAAATCCAATAGATCAGAAGTTAATGCCTGAAATTCTCCTGTGGTTTTCAGATTGCAGAATTCTGGAAATTGCTTTATCCATGAGAAATGGGTGATTATGGAAGTATGGATAAAAAAGTGGCATTTGAAGTAAATGCTAAAGACTGTGAGCAGATGAAAGTAGAGGGCCTTTCTGACAGCTGGTGTAAGAAATGGCAAGACGTATTTCAGGCCTGGCAAAAGGCTGATCTGGCTGTCCCTAAGGAATATGTATTAGCCAGGGGCTGTTGAGTTGCAAGAAATCCACTCAAACTACCATAAGTTAAAGGGAATTTATTCTAAGAACCAGAACCTATGGAAACAAAGGGCAGGAACAGCAGCTAAGCTCATTATTGTACAGAACCGAAAGCAGGCATGCCTTCAAGAACAAAGCCATCTACTTTCCATCTCTTGTCTCTCTTTTCAAGCATCTAATTTTTACCCTTTTCTGGATTTTGGCATCATTTACCTGGTTCTCTCTGCAGAGTGTTCCTTTCTTCTAGGTCTCAGCGTATAAATAGCTTCTGCAAAATGACAGCCACATACTTGTATCTATAATGTCAACCAGGCCCAGTAACATTAGGTAATTGATTCGGCTGAGCTGCTAAGTCTTAAATTCAAACTCCTTGCTCAGATGATCTGATTGGGCCAGCTGGTCTACCCCTGCCAATCAGCTGTGTTCAGGTAGATGGGGCCACAGAGCTACTCAGGGAGATGTGACATTGTGGACTCTGGAGATCCCATAGAAGGAAGTATAGAGGTAGGTGGGAAATGATGGACAACATGAAGATTTATAAAAAGGGATTTAGGCCTTTTTATTGAGGGCCTGAAATGCTAGCCTAATGCTAGGCTTTAATTTTTAAATAGGGAACAATTTAATCTATTCACATAAGCCAATAATTCAAGCCATTTAGGCAAAAGAGAGTTAGAAAAAAACATTGCTATTATAAGATTAGCAGCAAGAGAATTTGAAGAAGGGAATGACTGAAGACACAAAGATCAGGATAAAAACTGCAATAACCGTAGTTCACCATAGTAAGATTTTAAACTGGATGATGGTAGTGAGAGTAGAAACAAAGAGAAAGATTTGGGAATCATCCCGCTGATAGAATTGGCTATACCCTGGTTGTAGGAACCAAGATAATGCATGTGAATGCATGTTAAAACCAAAAAAGAACTGTATAAATATACCAATAAATATGTCGGAAAGGAGAATCATGATGATATTTTAATCCCAGACATGGCTTTGAAGAAAATCCATGTGATAAAATCTGACAAACTATTGGAAAAGCAGGTTCCCCAGTTAGGAGAGAGTAGAGGCTAAAGACAGGACATGGGACAACCCTCTTGGGCTTGAATTTCGATCATAAGAATGTGAGGGAGTGTTCTTTAAAAATGTTGATATGGAACATAAGAATGTCTAAGGGGAATAAGATTATTTTTACCTACTTATAAAATAATTATAGTAACAAGACTCCTTCCTTTCGCTTTCTCCTTCAGAAGAGTTTAGGATCTCTTTTCTAGCCTGACCATGTGAATCCAGCTATGGTTATGAAGCAAAAATCAATCTTGCTGGTCTTAAAGTGATGACCCCTCCTCCCTGCAAAAGAAGGAATGGGCATGACCTCACATAGCTGCCTTTCATGGTCCTTTGATAAATTTTTGATTGTGTAATTTCCCTATTGCCAGATGATTATGCATGGCAGGCTGATTCAGAGGCCATTGTCTGTTTTGAAATGAACCCCTAGAGTGCACTAATGGGATTTTATGCCATTAATGCTGAATAGAGTAGGATGAGAAATCACTTTTCTGATCTGTCTGCTCCTTGGTCTCAGTGCTCAATGGGAGTACAAGTGATTACTGTGAGAGAAAGGATTCACCAAGATCTTGGCCCCTTCTATCCTCCCCCTAAATCCCTACACTGAATTAACAGGGCCTTACCTATCCTGTCTTTTTATCTCTTCTGTTTAATGTGAACATACCAAGTCATGAGCTCTAATTTGTCAGGGTGGGTGAGTCATCTGTCACCCTCTCTACAGCCCACTTCATCCAGAATAAAAAGCTTTGTACTATGGGGACATTTTATACCAGGGAAAATCAGCTTTGTAGATCAGGCCCTTTGCCAAATTTCTTTTCAAAGGCTTTCCTTTACAGACCTTCCTCTCCTGGTCCTTCTAACTTTGAAGAATCTGACTGTTTTTGTGGCCTGTGTGAAGGAGTAAAAATGAGCTGAGTCATAGCTGAGGTGTTTATACTTCTTTTGTCTTGCTATCATGTAAATTACCCACCAAATCTATTCTGAAAGAACAAAACCTGAAAAAGGTTGGAAGCTCAGATCTGGATTTGGATGCCTCCTTCCCTGCGGGACAGTTTTTCAATTATAAACTTACAAGTTGGAGCTAAACCTGTTGTTCCTTCTCTTCTTGCTAGAGTCTAAGAGCATGTTTTCATTCAGTGTGTCCACAATAAAAGTTGTCTCAGTCCTTTACATGGTTTTCCATATCTAGAGATGGTAAAATAGAGGTAATATATTTTGTGCCTATGGGAAATTGAATTTAACAATATACACCTACACAGAATGAAAATGAAAACCTGACCCAGGAGTAATATCCTCATAAAATATAAAACGAAATCTATTTACTGACAAGTACCACCTGGGGTGGGCATTTCCTTCCCATGAGCTAAGGCACTGTGCAGCCTTTGGAGTTTCCTCTGGTCTTCATCAGGAAAGTGTATCCTTTCACCTGCTTTTCACTTCCGGATGGCTCTGGATCTCTAAAAGTTAGGGTGGACAGAAACATGCCACCTTAACAACATGCCTCTGTAGCACAATCTATGGGAAGCATAGAACGCATGTGAATGCCTGATACTTGGGATGATTCTTGGAACACTAGGAAGGTTTCATAGCAGCGAGGCACAAGCTGTGAGTGCTTGATAAACACTTCCCTCTTGGGGAGCATGTAGACAGTACGGTGAGTATTTTCACGTTATGAATAAATATGTGAATGTCGTTGCCCTCACCCCTACTCCACACACTACCTTCCAACCTTGTTACGAGAAAAGTGAAGGGGGGAACATGTGTCTGTGTAAGTGTATGTATGTATATAGGTGCATGCACACACACACACACACACACACACACAAACACACATCTCCACACAAACATAAATACATAGTTATGCTTAGGAAGAAGTGAAAGAAGAAAAGGCTCATATCCTAAAATAGGGGCTTTAAAATATATGTTTGAAATGATGAGTTCTAGACTCTACTTGCAAGCAGAGTAGACTAGCCCACTGAATATCTTTCCATAGATTCAAATTGGTCTGTTTTGCTGATAAATGTGGGGAAAGGAAGTGATTCATTTCAGATAGCTAGTTGAAGCTTTAGTTGTCCCAATAACTATCACCATCCCACCCACTCAAATGTTCTGCATTGACTTATATTGTCCTTAAACCAAAGAACAAAATCCAGGTATATAGTGGGCAGTCTGAACCATAAGTCTGTAGCTCAGGATAGAGTCTAACTTTGAGATATGGCTTTTGGGACTAAGTACATTGGCTCACGCCTGTAATCTCAACACTTTGGCACACCAACAGTGGTGGATCGTTTGAGACCAGGAGTTTGAGGCCAGCCTGGGTAACACGGCAAAACCCAATCTCTACAAAAAATACGAAAATTAGCTGGGTGTGGCAACATGCACCTGTACTCCCAGCTACTCGAAAGGCTGAGGTGGGAGGATGAATTGAGTTCAGGAGGTCAAGACTGCAGTGAGCCATGACCATGCCACTGTACTCCAGCCTGGAGGAAAGAGTGAAAATAAATAAATAAATAGGCTTTTGAACTTATTGGCATAGGAAGTAGATGAAGCAATAGAGGAGGAAGAGATTCCCTAGGGCAGAGTCCAGAAACATCAGAATTAAAGAACTGATTAAGAAGTCATAAAGAAGGCTGAAAATGATCTTTTCAGACGTGGAAAGTAATAAGGAGAAGTCAAAAAGAGATGCAGGTTAAAGTGTGCACACGGGGTAGAAATGAAGCATATTTCTTGTTTTTCAAAATAATTAATAAAAAGAGAAAGTATCTTAGTAAAAGTGCCAAAGAGAGGGAGTAATGTTATTTCAGTACCACTGTATATCTGGCATTGAGCTAATCACTTTGCATGTGTGTTGAAACATGACAACATTCTCTGAACTGAAGTTTTATGGGTAATAATTCAAGATTTAAGACATTATTTCTAAAATGTGGGACTTTAAGTGTGTTTTTTCAGGAGTCGTGAACCCTCAGAATCCGTAATATTCCAGATAAATTCACAGTGACCTGAAACAAATCACTCCATCTTTCTGGAATTTATCATTCTCATTCATAAAATCAATCAGAGAGTTTGGAAAAATCTTCAAGTTTCCCCCCAAATCTACATAAGTGCCCTTACAATATACTATTGCATGCTGAATATAGCAACATAGTACAATGGTTAATGGCAAGACTCCTGGTGTCCATTAGCCAAAGATTCAATCCTGACCCCACAGCATTGATTTCCTTATTTGTTGAGGGACCTTACAGAAATTAGCTTTTCTGTGCTTTAATGTCTTCATATATAAACTATAGATAACAACAATGGCTCCTACCTTATAAGGTAATTGTAAGAATTAAATTAAATTCAATAAGATAATACTTATATAGACCTTTGAAGCGTTCCTGGAACATAATAAATGCTCAATAATTGTTTTGTACTTGGTGGTGGTGATATTATTATAATCATCCCAGGTAAGGAATTCACAAGCATTGATATTTTTCAGTTTCTGTTTCACAATCAGGACTCAGCAGGAAAGAAGCAGTCCAGTAGAATAAGAGTTGTTTCAGACTGTGCTTGATTGAGTGATTAAAATAATAACTTTTAAAATGCCTGGTTGACAGCTAAGGGATCAGCAACAAATTTAAGCATCAACTCTGTGCTATGCTCTTTGTCCTCCTATCCTTGATTATATCGGGAAATTTTCTAAATTCGATTTCAACTAATAAACAGAAGCAGTGGTAAGGCCTGTGTATCACTTCAACATGTTATTAATAATAGTGTTGGCACTGCAGTCCGCTATCTACTCATGATGGTAGAGTAGATATTTTATAAAGTTGCACCATGGCCAACCCAGATTAAAACTACTCAAGGCCATGGCAGGATTGTTCTTTATTTAAAATCATATTAAGATTTGTCATCAAATGTGTGCTCAAGCTATATTTTTGGACACTAAATTTAATGTTATGCACCTGTACTATGAAAAATACTCTCAGAATATGGGCACACTTCTAAAAAATGTATGTGTAAAATATCCAACTGCCAACTCACCCAACCTTGTGGGAGAATTTCATGTGTTTTCAGTTTAAGAAGGATTTGGCCAGATTTCTTTGTCCCATTATTTTCTCAATTTTAAATTTAATCAGAATTAAGAACAGTTTGCTAATAAATGATGTCAAGTGAGCTACAAGGCTTCCTGAAGAGCAGGTAATTTAGGCCATCATAGGGAATCTTAATGACCATGCCACACACACCTGTTTATTTTTATTTTTTTAATTTTTTTTTCCTCAACTGAAAATGTTGTGGCACAGAAAACTGTAGAGTTGTGATTCTCAAACTTGGCTACACTTTAGAATCATCTGGGGGAGCATTAAACAATCCCAATGTCCACACCACACACCAATTAAATTAGAGATTCTGGGGCTTGGACTCAAGCTCAGCATTTTTTAAAGCTCCCTCAGCAATTGCAGTATATGGCCAAGCTTTTGAACCAGGCCTTAGAATCTCACCAATAAATCCTACCAAAATTCGATTCATGAATTTTTATGTATAAAAGTGTTTGTATACTATTGAATAGTTTTAGCTGTGAAGATTTTCTTTCCTAATTCAGAAGAAAGGGACTATACTTCTTAGTTTTAAGTTCTAAGTTCTATGACCCTAACTAGATAGAGATGAGTTCACTCGAAATATGGTATTCATATTAAAGTATGAGAAGGGAAGACTTAGAACCTTAGTTCTTATCTGTTGTTAAGAATCGCCTGAGGAGCATATTAAACATGCAAATTCCAGGTTCCTGTACCTCTAATTGCTGATTTAGGCCTGCGATAAATCCTAGAAACATGCATATTAAACATCCAGACTTGGGTTATGATATTATAAAAGTACAGAATCCGGGGTCCCACCCATGGGTCTTCTGATCCAGAGGATCAAAATAAGGCTCAATATACGCATAATCCCTTGATTCATAACAAATCATCCCCAAACTTAGTAGCTTTGAATAGCATTTATTATTACTCAGAAGTCTATGGGTGGTTCTTCTGTTCTTGACTGGCTTACCTCATGCATCTATAGTCAGGTGGGTATTGTCTTTGCTGAAGTGGGCTGGATTCTCTCACATGTTGGGTGCTGACTAGCTGTTGTCTGTCTATGGCCTGGTTTAGGACAATTTTGGTTCTTTTTCTTGTTTCTTTTACGGCCCTCTGACAAACCAGTCCAGGTTTACTCATGGTAAAAGAAGCAAAGCAATAGAGAGGCCCATCATCTCTTCTGCCACATCCTGTTGTCCAATGCAAATAAAAGACCAGTCCAGGACACAAAGTAGGGAATAACACACACCAGGGCCAACTTGAGAATGAAGGGTGGGAGGATGATAAGCACTGAAAAACTACCTATTGGGTACTACTCTTATTACCTGGGTGACAAAACCCCCATAGCACACAATTCACCTACATAGCAAGTCTGCACATGTACTCTTGAACCTAAAAGTTTTAAAAATAATAATAATAAATAAATACCAGCCAGTCTAGATTCCTAGACTGGGAAATAGACTTCATCTCTTAAAGAGAGGTGCCCCAAAGTCATACTAAAAAAAACTTGGAGATAGGAAGAGGTCAAAAACTGCAGCCATTTTCACAATAAACCTACCAGATTTCGACATCAATTTCTTTAACATCTCTACATAAATTACTTCTTGTAATTGTCACAATAAACTGATGATGATGATGGAAATCTCAGAGGATGGTAAAACAGTTGCTAAAGATGTGCAAGGACAGGCTTCAGCTACACTTTGCAGATAAATATTTTAACTTAAATGAGCACCAGAAGATGAAGTCATTACCCGTTTGGCAGTGAGGTTCTAATATATGTGGAAATGCACTGATTATGTGAGATAAAGGTATTTTATGAAAGAGGAAGTAGCGTTCAAATTCAGTTCATCTAGATCTCATAGAATTCTTCCATTTAACATGATCCTAATCCAGACTGATTGCATTGGGTCTGACACAGCAGGATGTATGCAGTTGTGTCCAATGCTTATGTTTGGCTCCATCCTTGGACTTAGAGGTGGGAAACTGGAAGATTACACTTATTTGACCTTGGGGGAGAAATTGCCTGGTGATCTAGTTAATTAAGGTTGCAAGGAAAACTACCAAACCTCTGACCCAGCTGGGATGGTTTTGTAATATCATTTTGTGTTTTAAAACCTCTGCAAGAAAAGTTAACTTTTACAAAGAAAAGAAATACATAGCAATGAGGGACAGGAACTATGATTCTGACCGTGCACCAGCCCATTTAATTTGTTGTGTCATTTCTCATCTCTGGTTCTCTTATCTCAGTAGTTAAAACAGGGGCCTTACCCCCTCCTTATAGAACCAAGGGAGAAAAGCTCTATTTTTATATGTCCAGACAGAACTGCCTTTTCAGCGTATCAGGGCAAGTGAGGCAAATGGTTTTTCAGATAAAATCAGAGCTCATTTTTAGACCTAACGTCAATTTTTACCTTTCTACCCTAGGAGGTTCATTATAGAGAATGGTGCAAAATACTTTAATGATCTTTTATACTCATTGGACATTTTTTACCCAAATAATTCTGTGGCAGTTCAACATTAGCTCTTTACTGGGGAATGAACTTATTTTTTTCCTGAGCTTCTGAGGCCTTTCTTCACTGGTATATAATTATAACACAGGATATTTGGGGGGCTTGGGTTGGAGGACATAGGTGACAAGTCTGATCTCAGGCGGTATTTCCAAGGAGACTGTGACATCCTTAGGAGAGAGCTGCATGTGTCTTTGCCATCTTGTGGCCTAGTTCACAGACTGTATCTACTTCATATCACTCTGAGGATTTAATGAAACAGTACATCTAAAATAATTAGATCGGTGCCTAGAACATAAGTACTTAATAAACATTACTTATCACTTGATAAATATATATTCAGTGAATAGAAACGCTATATTAATATCATATAATCTGACTACAGATTATGTTAAATAGTAACATAATTTGTAGATTGTAAAGAATTTCTAGGAGAAGAGAGAGGAAATTTTAAAGCCTAAAGAAACAATACTGAGGACTAATTTCAGTTTTTTTTCCTAGGTATTCTTGTCCTATCTTGCTTACTTATTACATTTTTTTTTTTAGGACAAGTTTTGCTCTGCCACCCAGAGGCTGGAGTGCAGTGGTGTGATCTCAGCTAACTGTAACCTCTGCCTCCCAAGGTCAAGCAATTCTCTTGCCTCAGCCTCCGGCACAACTGGGTTTACAAGCGTGAGCCACCACACCTGGCTAATTTTTGTATTTTTAGTAGAGACAGGCCTTCACCATGCTGGCCAGGCTGGTCTCAAATTTCTCACCTCAAGTGATCCTCCCATCTTGGCCTCCAAAAGTGCTGGGATTTCAGTCATGAGCCACTGTGCCCAGCCAGCATTTATTGCATCTTTAAGTTTTGTCTAGCTTTTTCTTTGTAAACATCAGTGCAATTTTACGGTGTCTTCTCTTAGGAATTCTTCCATTTAACATGACTTTTAGTCTGATTTATGATATGTATAAATCATATATATGATTACAAGGAATAAATTAGGTTTTTGTTTAGTTTATGCTCTTAGTTTATTTTTAACTTTTTTATCTAATTGTGGTTATCAAAGAATTCCCTGAAACTTAAAATTAGAGTAGCCCCATTCAGCTTGACAATTTTT
>NW_016107472.1:1502590-1533507 GCF_001604975.1 Cebus imitator | reverse complement strand
GAAGAATTCCCTGAAACTTAAAATTAGAGTAGCCGCATTCAGCTTGACAATTTTTAATTATTAATTTTTTAATGAAATTAAAGGTTAGCACTCTCAAACGTCCCTTAGCAAGTGAGGCAGAAAAGTGGAGATATTTGGTGTTGGAATAAGAGTGTTGTTTCAATCATAGCTTTTCCAATAGAGGTTGATTTCTCTGAATCTTGGTTTCCTTATCTCTCAAAGATGATTATATTTATTTGATAAGATTGTTATGGTACCTGGCACATAGTACTCAGTGTGGTACTTATAGTAAGCACTCAGTAAAGGAAAGCTTTCTGTTTTCATTTTAGTAAACCAGGATGAAAATCACTGAGGGGCCCTGCTGTGCTACTAGGTAATTGTTGTTACTCCTGTGATTGACAGGGGACAGCTGGATGATATCAGGTGAAGGAGCTGGGTAAGTGGTCTGAAGGCAGAGCAAGGCCCCCTAAGAGGTATGAGAAAGTGCTATTTTGGGAAGTGTAAGGTCAAATAATGCTGTTTTCTTGTTTGCTGACCTTTCAGCAAACCTTTCTATGAAGACAATTTCTCATGATTCTTTTGGACCTGGGTAGATTCTTATCTAATGAAGAGAGAGGACACAGGTTGAGAAATGACATAGTCAAATCCCTTTTCCCAGAATGTGCCATTTCTACACTCCCTTTGATCTACGGAAAGTAGACGTATCAGCTGTAGGGAAAGAAGACATGCTCCTTGGGAGATGAGTACTTTTCTTTTCCCTGCTAGAGCTGGGAGTAGGCAGCCACCACACACAGACACACACACACACACACACACACACATGCACACACACCCTGCTCCTCCAAGGTTTCTTTCCTAATGGAGGAGAAGGTGAGCATGAAAGAACCTGCTAAAGGCCCATGAATATTTCAAAGGAAAAAGCCAGGGGACTTCATTAAACCTTGTACACTATCCTGTAAATGGAGAAAGAGGCTGAATAATGAAATGCTCTGAGGTACTGAGGCAATTTCAGAGAAAAACAGGCAGATATAAAATAAAATGCTTCTCACCATGATGAAGTCTCAAATTTATTTTTTAGCCATCTCTCTCAGCCATTTCTTTTCAGATCTCTAACTCCTCGTGCCTATCACTACAAAAAGGCACACAGGCCATACTGCACAGTGACTACAGATGAAAACTTTCTAGTCCAAGAGTCTTGGCTGGCATCCGATGTTTCACACTGATTGTCTGCATTACCTTAAAATTGTAGTATGTTTTATCATGACATCAAGATAAAGAAACTGAGGGAGAGGGAAATTGTAACACAGTGTTCACTTTAGATGAGAACGACATATGGCAAAGCGCGTAAATCTCAGAGCAGGGGCTAATCACTTATTAAATGTTTCTTATTACAATCATGTGTTCCTCATCCACAAATTTCTACTTTCATAAAAACTGCCTTATTCTTCTAGCCTCTTTACAAACCACACCTGTGCAAGGCATCTGCTGCATCAGTCAGGTCAGTAGGCAGCCCTGGCATTTTCAGTGGTAATCAGCCAGTCTGCCCAATAGACACATATGTTGTAGCAGATACAGTCCTGTCTCTAATGGTCCTGGGGGAACAGGGCTTTTAAGTCTGTACATGCATGAGACAGGCTAGAAAGCCTTTATTAATGGCCCATGCACTGTCAGGACCAGTTAAGTCAGTTGGTGTGTAACAGGCAGTACCTTCTGCTTTCTGGTTTGGGCTGCTTTCTTGTCTCTTTTCTTTCCCTTTTTTTTTTTTTTTTTTTTTTTTTAGTTATCTCCACAAAATATAAAAGTTGCTCCTGAGTTTCAGAGAATCCATGTTTTTCATTAACACCTCAGAGTGCAATTGGGTATCCGTTTTGAACTCTAGCCTTGGTGGAAGAGGAAACGTTAGAAATATTTTCCTTTAAGGTTCTCTGTATAATTTCTTGAGGGCAGAGATAACAAAGGCACTGACCGAGATATTTTGGGATCAGTGAATCTATGTTCTCCAGATTACAGAATTTTCTGAGTCATTAAAAAATATTGCAATTTCTCCTCACAAGTATTATTGCATGCCCACTGAATTGTGACCCACAGTGCTAGATGCTGGCTATGCAAAGCAGTCGTGCTCCCAGCACTTTGTGTCTTAGTGTCTAACAGGGAAGGTAGAAAAACTAAATGGGTAATTATGATACAGTGGAGAGCTAGCATAGCAGTTAAATGCCACAGCAACACACATGTAGGAGGTGCCCTGAAGTAGATGAGGGAGTCAGGAAAGTCCTCCCAGAGGTGGTAACATCTGAACTGAGCCCTAAAATATGCATAAGAATTAACCAATTGTTTGGTACAATACACAATTTCTACTTTTATCAGAGAAAATTCTTTCAAATAGAATGCTGTATATTTGTTCTCAAATTTCATTTTTTAATTAAGACTCCTATCCAGCTATTCAATTGCAAATTAATCTCACTCTTTTTGATATTCTATAGCTTTCTCATTTACACTTACAATTTAGAACCTAAACAAAACCAAATCTTGCATTGCTGATTACCAACCATTTTCAGTCTTTTCAATCCTAAATAAATTGTAGGTTTCCCAGGAGTAGGGGTTTTATTAATGTGAATTTCATATTTCCAATGATTCCTATGTGGTTTTGTCAAATAGTTGCCTATCTGGAAGTCAAAAAACAATGAGGTCTATTCCTGACTCTGAAAGTGTTTGTATGACTTACTGAAATTCTCATGAAGAGCAATTGCTGATTTTAGTTGCCCCAACTATACCATGGGGATAATGTCTCTCTTCTAGCCACTACATGGGATTGTGTAATATTAATGATCAACTATTTTTTTGAAAATACTTAAGTAGTAAAATTCTGTAAAATGGTTTATGGAGCAAGCCTCTGATAATTGCCCTTTATTGAATATAATGTTAGGTATTCTGCTCATTGTTCCCTGTATCAATCAGAACAGGTGAGAGTGGGCTGTGATCAAGAACATCCTTAAATACCAGTGACTTAAATCAACTAAGGTTTATTCTTGATTACTTAACTTGTCCCTCCTAGACTGTGGGTAGAGAATGGGAACTCTGCTCATTGCAGTCACTCAGAGGCACAAGCTATTGGCCAACCACAATTTTGAGTGTTGCCAGTTGCAGTGACAGAAAGTTAATCTGAGGATCTCACACGGGCACATACTTGCTCATGCCAGGAAGTCACTGCTACTTATAACTCAATGGCTAAAACTAGTCCCATAACCTCACAGAGGTACAAGGAGAACAAGAAGTAAAATCTCACCATGTGCCCAGAATGCAGAAAGGCATAAAGATTTGGTGAATGGGAAGAATGTTCTGAAGCCACAGTATATGAATGGTCTATTACCTTTGAGCGGCCCTCAGCCAAGTGAAAGAGATGGACAAAGACCATGCAGTAAGTATAGTAAGAGGAGACTTCATGAAATAAGGAACACAGATAGTGGACCAATTCACTCAGGCAAAAAAACATTTATTAAATACCTGCATAGTACCAAGAACCAGGGATCTCAAGAAACCAATCCCTGCCTTCAAGGAGCGCATGGTCTTAACAAGATGAAGAGAGAGAAGAGCATGAATTTAGTGCCACTACATGCCAAACTCTGGGGTATATTTCTGATTTAGTCTCTACCACTATCCTGCATAATTGCTACTGTTCTCCCTATGTTATATGTACCCTAGTCATTTCTAAGGTCACAATGCTATGGTGACAGAGCTGGAAATGGAACCAGATCTGTCTATTTACTTCATAAGCTGTGCTCTTTTCATCATGTCGTACTGATTCCTTGGTCGAAGAGAGAAAATATATAAGGAGCAAATTACAACATGGGAAATATTATGATAGCAACATGAACAGTGTTATGTATGGTGTACTTTCACAATACCTTGTAGATGCAACTAAATGCCTGGGGAGTATCTGAAAGGCTTCTCCATGGAGGTGACATTTTAGCTGGGGCTTTTGAAAGATGAGTCAATATTTGTCATGCAGAAATCAATTCAGTCTAAGTCATAAAAAATGGGGCTTAAAGAGGCAAACAACCAAGTTATTTATCTAGTGGCAAATATCCCTGCAATCACATATTTTCATCCTGCTTCCTTGCCACCAACATCCGTCTAAAATCTCAGACTCATAACCTTACAGCCACCCTCAATTCCTTTCTCTTTTACCTTTACATCAAATTTGGACAAATTATTCTCTGCATTATTTCTCAGGACTCCACTCCTGACCAGATCCCAGGGAATGGTTGTCTGGAGAAGAGGAATGTTGCCTAGTGTAATTATGGACCTTCTATCTGCTTATGTTTTTTTCAACATCAGCAGAGCTGAAGTCATATTGAGGTGATAGCGCAATGCTATTTTTCTCACACAACTTTAGCAGCTGGAAGCTCATCTCTGGCTGGTTCTGGCAAAGGAAGAAGAAAGGATGCAATGTGATTAATTGTTTCTAAAGGTGTAAGCCTGGAGCTGGAATAATAGTAAAGGTAACCCTATTTATAATAATGATGCTTCAGCACTTCCTTGCAGATGCTTCCTTCGTTAAGCTCCTTACAGAAGTAGAAGAGATTTTTGTCCTTTTAAAAAAATTTCCATTTCCATTTGCTAAATGAGCCAATTTAACTTATAAAAAGAGATTTAAAAAGAAGAAATATAAAATATTGATATATATTTTGGAAACTCTGGATTTATGCTCTGTTCACTCTCTTAACAACTCAACTTGGTCATTCCAATTAGAACATATTCTTGTATTTTCTCCAGTGGTCAACATCATACATTTTATCCATTGGTGAAAAATCTATCCATTGATTTGCTTGTAACGAAGTATGAAATAAAGACCAAACAATTAGAAATAATCTGAAAATGTTGTCAGTAATGAATGATTCATTTTCTATTACTTGGTGCTGATTAATGATCCCTACTTTAACAAATACTCTGGTAAAATAAGCTGTTTTTGTATCCTAATTCTTTTGGAAAAGATCCAAAATAAGTGCAAGTGAGATTTGATTCTGTGTTATAAATGTTGAAGTGAAGCGTCAATGGTTTTGTTTTATCTTGTTTTCAAATTTGTATTTCTCATCTCATTTTCTATATCTTATCAAATTATTACATACATGTATATACTATGTGTATATACATTTTTATATATGTACCTGCATGCATATACACATGTGTGCATATATGTACACAGATACATAGTATTTTCTACCCTTAGTAACAAAAACATACCGATTTTCATTTCATTAAACACCCACAGTATTGTGGCATAACAGTAATATATTCAGAGTAAATATTTAAAAATATTTGTTCAGCATAGTTTGCTAATAGTAAAGGATTCATGTTCATTAAGATGTATAATTACTTTTACACCATATGCTGTTCTGATGTAAAATAAGGTTAGAGTTTTTAAAGACAGACACCTATGGTTTCAAGATTAGATTGCGTTGAATATTCTGTTCTTCTAAGCATAAAATGTGCTTTATGACTTTCACTCAAAGTCTGCAGATGAAGTGTCATTGGTAACACCTAATCACAGTTCCTACTTTAGTTATATATTATTATATGTTTCCTTGTCTGTAGACATAATGCTGTTGTCCTACAGCATTTTTAGTTTATGGATTCAATCTTGAAAAAATACTAGACTAGAATCAGCTGCAGTTGGAGGCTCCCACTGAGAAGAATGAAACCAGTGAGTGAATCCTGCACTAGCAACTAAGGTATCTAGGCAATCTTGTTGGGACTGACAAGGAGGTTGACACAACCCAAGAGAGCAGGAAAAAGCAGGGTAGAGCAACGGTCCACTCAGGAGCTGCATGGGGGGGAGGGGAGCTCCCACCCCCAGCTAAAAGAAGTGGTAATTGGGCTACCTCACCCAGAAAACCATGTTTTTTCTATGGATCTGTGCAACCTGTGCATCAGGAGATTCCCTGTGAGCTCATGCAACCAGTGCCTTGGGTCCCAAGCACAGAGCTGTGCAGATTCTCAGTAGCTGCTTGGCTGGAGACTGCCTAAGACTACCGAGTTCCTGAGGTGAGAGCTGGCTGTCATCACTGTGGATGCCTGCTGCCTAAGATGACTGATCTCCCAAGGGAAGGGACAGCAGCCATCGCTGCAGCTCCAGTTTGCCATTTTCCCCTGCTGGAGTTGAGGAGACTGGGTGATTTGGACCCAGGAGAAATTATCCACAATGCAGCATAGCAGCTGTGGCAGACTGTGGCCAGGTTGCCTCTTTAGGTTTAACCCCGATCCATCCCTCCTCACCAGGCAGGGCCTGGGAATTTCAGCAACTACTGTCATAGGTTTAGGGACAGAACTCTAGTTTCCCTGGGACCGAGGCCCTGCCAGAAGAGGCAGCTGGTGTCTCCACAGATCAGCGAACTTCATCTTTTCCCTTGCTGGCTCTGAGGAATCTGGGTGGACTCAGTCTTTTCCCTTACTGGCTCTGAGGAATTGGGGCAGTTCAGACAAGTGGGATTCCCCCAGTGCAGAGCTCCCCAATCACCAAGCACTCTGGGCAGCCAGAGTGCTTCATTAAGCAGGTCCCTGATCTTATGCCTCCTGACTGGGCGAGATCACCCAACAGGGGTTGCCAGACACCTTATACAGGAGCATTCCTGCTGGCATCAGGCTGGTGCCTCTCTGGAATGGAGCTCCCAGAGGAAGGAGCAGGCAGCTATCTTTGCTGTTCTGCAGTCTCCATTGGTGACACCTCCAGGTGTGGGAGGGATCCAGACAAATAGGGTCTAGAGTGCCCTCCTCCCCCAGCAAACTGCAGCAGCCCTATAGAAGAGGTGCCTGACTGTTAAAAGAAAAACGAACAAACAGAAAGCAACAGCAACAACAACATCAATAAAAAAGTCCCATAAAAACCCCATCCAAAGGTCAGCAGCCTCAAACATCAAAGGCAGGTAAACTTGTGAAGATGAGAAGAATCAATGAAAAAACACACTGAAAACTCAAAAGCCAGAGTTCCTCTTCTCCTCCGGATGATCACAACACCTCTCCAGCAAGGAGCCAGACTGGGCTGAGGCTGAGATGGATGAACTGGAAGAAGTAGCCTTCAGAAGGTGGGTAAAATGAACTTCACTGAGCTAATCAGTATGTTCTACCCCAAAGCAAAGAGGCTAAGAACCATGACAAAATGTTACAGGAGCTGTTAACCAGAATAACCTGTTTAGAGAGGACATAAATGACCTGATAGAGCTAAAAAACACAGCATAAGAACTTCATAATATAATCACAAGTATCAATAGCCAAATAGACCAAGCAGAGGAAAGAAAGAATATCCGAGCTAGAAGATTATCTTGCTGGAATAAGACAGGCAGACAAGATTAGAGAAAAAAAGAATGAAAAGGAATGAACAAAACTTCCAAGCACTATGGGATTATGTAAAAAAGACTGAATTTGTGACTGATTGAGGTACCTGAAAGAGATGTGGAAAATGGAACCAAATTGGAAAACATACTTCAGGATGTCATCCAGAAGAACTTCCCCAACCTAGCAAGGCAGGTCAACATTCAAATTCAGGAAACTCGAAGAACCTCAGTAAGGTAGTCCAAGATATTACCAACTGCACGACCCATAATCATCAGATTCTCCAAGGTCAACTGAATTAAAAAATTTTAAGGGCAGCCAGAGAGAAAGGCCAAGTTACCTACAAATTGAAGACCCTCAGAGTAACAGCAGACCTCTCAACAGAAATCCTGCAGGAGCCTTTTGCAGGGGTCAGGGGAGTTAGGAGAGAGAGAGAATTGGGAAAAAATAGCTAATGCATGCTGGGCTGAATCCCTAGGTGATGGGTTGAAGGTGCAGCAACACGCTTACCATGGCACACGCTTACCTATATAGCAAACCTGCGCATCCTGCACATGTATCCCAGAACTTAAAATAAAATAAAATATAAACAAAAGAATAGCAAAAAAAGAAAATCTATTGTCAACCTTTGGGGGAGAAATGAGGATGTGCTACGCACATTACATTGGACAACAAATATTGTGAAAATGTCCAGGAGCCAAGAAGACAGGACCAGCTAGGTGGGAGCATACCCTGGAGAGTCACTTATGCAAAAGGATTTATTGGGGCTAGAGAAAACACGGAAGGCTAATATATCATGAATCTTTTAAGTTGTAAATAATGGAAATGCAATTCAAGCAAGCTTAAGCAAAAAAGAGTGTCAACATACATAACTAAAAGTCCAAGAATAGTACTTACTTCAGGCATTATTACATCTAGAGGACCAATGTTACCAGGACTTTGTCTCTTTCCTTTTCTTGGAAATCCTCTCTCCAGGTGGTAAGCAAACAGCCATTCTCCATAGAAGACTCACATTCCCTTGTTTAGAATCCTGTCAAAATGAATGGGTTTTTTTGTGTGTTTTTAGTTAGTTAGTTAGTTTGTTTTGCTAGCTTTGGCAGAAAACTCCAAGGAAGAGCATGCCTGTGCTTAATTTCACCAAGAGATGTGGTGGTCTGATCGGCCAGACCTTGTTTTTTGTATCTCTTCTAAGTTGAGGGGGAGGAGAAGAATCAGAGTCAGTTCCACTGAAGCTAAGCAGAATATGAAGAGGTAACTTATCATCAGAGGAATGTGAAAAGATGCTGGGTGGGCCAGAACACAGATGCATCCTGCTAAGGAATGTAACAAGACAGTGGTCCATGGATCAAGCTACAGTTAGAAAGAACCAACTTTAAGTCGCAGGTAAAATACTTAAAATTTTTCTTTTTCTTTTAAACTTTTACATTAAGTTCCGGGGCACAAATGCAGGTTGGTTACATAGGTAAACTTGTGTCGTGGAGATTTGTTATACAGAATATTTCATCGCCCAGGTATTAAGCCTAACACCCATTAGTTATTTTTTCCGGATCTTCTCCCACCTCCCATCCTGTACCCTCTGAAAGGCCCCAGTGTGTGTTCCCCTCTGTGTGTCCATATGTTCTCATCACTTAGCTCCCACTGATAAGTGAAAAGATGTGGTATTTGGTTTTCTGTTCCTGTTGTAGTTTGCTAAGAATAATGGCCTCCAGGTCCATTCATGTCCCTATGAAGACATGATCTCATTCTTTTTTATGGCTACATAGTAACAACACAATTTTTCAAATGACACGTCTAGTTTCATAACTGTACTTTTCCCAAGTGCAACCCTGAAGAGTGGTTGGCATTATAAACTGGTTCTTTGGTTTGATAGACCCAGTGTTATTCTTGTTTAGTTTTTAATGTATTTTCAGAGGGTTTAGATAGATCATGAATTCTCACTTGTCCATATCCCAAACCAGTTTCTAACCACTCCTTGTTGTCTGTATCCAGCTGTTGTATAGTCTATACTTTGTAAGTCAGTTTGGGCTGCAATAACAAAAGTACCACAGACCAGGTGGCATATAAACAATAGGAATTTACTTTTTACCATTGTGAAGGCTGGAAGTCTAAGATCAGGGTGCTAGCATGGTCAAGTTCTGGTAAGGACACTCTTTCAGGTTGCAGAAGGCTACTATCTTGCTGTATCCCCACATGGAAGAAAGAGAGAGAAATCTCATGTCCCTTCCTTATTTAATAAGGGCACTAATTCCATCAAGGCAGGGGTAGTCTACCCTCATGGCGTAATTAGTTCCAAATGTTCCACCTCGAAATACCATCACATTGGAAATTAGGCTTCAACATATAAATTTTAAGGGGACACTAACAGTCAGTTCATAGCAATGCCTTCTCTAAAAATCAGGGAAACTTCTTAAAAGTTATCTTATTAACTTTCTAGGAATCTTAGATATGTAATTCCCAAATCCTCATGCTGCACCCATTCTCAAGCATTACAGCCCATGGGTATCACTACGACCTCACATAATCATAGCTGCCTAATGGTCCTCAGAAAATGTTTGGGAACCAATGATTCTACTATTCCCTTTGGGAACAGTAGGGCCAGGATTACGGTGAGGCAAGTTAAGGCTATGCGCCTTAAGTGTAAAATGTAAGGTTACACCAAAAAATTAGTAATCAAGATAGTATTAGGACCAGGCATGATGGCTCATGCCTGTAATCCTAGCAGGTTGGGAGACAGAGGCAGGCAGATCACTTGAGATCAGGAGTTCAAGACCAGCTTGTTCAACATGGTGAAACCCCATTTCTACCAAAAAAAAAAAATTAGGTGGGTGTGGTGGCAAGTGCCTGTAATCCCTGCTACTCAGGAGGCCAAGGCAGGAGAATTGATTGAATTGATTGAACCCTGGTATGGAGGTTGCAGGGAACTGAGATCATACCACTGCACTCCAGTCTGGGTGACAGATTGTGACTGCCTCTCACACACACACATACACACACAAAAGTATTTGAATGCAATATTTCAAAATCAAAATTAATATAAAAATATTTATGGAAACACAAATACCAAAATTTTAAATAGAGACAGGCTATTTGCTTTGAGTATATTATTGTGCAATAGAGTAAGTCCCTTCCACTCAGCCCTCAGTTTACTGGTCTGGCAAAGCAATAAAGTCCACCAGTCCACCAGCAGGCAGATTTATGAGGGTTGACAACAGCACATCAATGGATTGGGAAACACAGGATTTTATACATAGTCATGTTTTTGTTTGTAAATCTGTTTTTAACTTTCTCACTTCATTCAAACTATGGGACAATACTTTGATAAGTGTATGCAAAGGGCCTTCAACTTACAATAGGTTGATTTACAATTTTTCAATTTTACAATGGGTTTATTGGGACATAAACCAATTGAAAGTTGAAGAGGATTTGTATTAGGTTGTACATTTTTCCTTTTGTCTCAGGCTTCTGTGAGGCTTGGCATGACTGGAAAGCTGCAATGGAAACTACAAGTTTTAAAGTCCTCTGTCTCTAACATGGCAATCTATATAAAAAGCACTTAAAGTACTCATGTCCTTTGACCTAATTTTTCCATTTTTCATGGATCTGGTTAAAGAAATTATAAACACATTATTAAAAATTTGCAGTTGAATGTCTAAAGTTGTTTACAACACAATTTGTGTAACATGAGTCCATGTTTGTCTTAAATAGTTAAGTGGATGACATACGGGAAGAGAGGAGGCAGATAGGCAGGCAGACAGATTATCTTATGCTGAATGTTTAAATATAAACATTGCTTCATTCTGCGTAGTAAACTGTGGATTATTTTTATCTTTTTCCATATTTATATTTTCTACCTTTCTATAATAAAATAACAGTATTGCTTGGATAAACAAATTAATTTAAAATTTCCTTACAATTTATGTTCTTTCATAGCCAGACCTTATGTAATATGAGATTAACTGATAATTTTCTTCTCTGTGGAGAAGCATCTCCCTTCATTGAAAATATACTTACTAAAGTACATCTGTAACACTAAACAAGTGGTAATTACCAACCATGACACATACCTGTAAGAAAACAAATCAGGTAACCAATCTATTGGAAAATGTACATTCAAAATGTCCCTGCCACTTTGATAATGTTCTCCAAAAGGATTTAATAACTTGTCATTCTCATAGCTACAATCTTATGCTCATTCTTGACGACTGAATTTTTTTTCCATGAAGAAAGGGAAAAAATGAGGTTATACAGGGGTGAATATGTGGTAGACATGTATACAGACCTTGCCTACATGACAGGCAGACATGGGCTTTGACCACCCAGGAAGAAAATTAGGCAAGGGTTCTATCTCAAATTAAAGAAGCCCACATTTCTAATGCTCATTAGCTGACATTTATCTAGAAGGTTACCAATCATCAAGTTATTTTTATAACCAGCTTAATAGAAGCTGCATTTCCATGACAACAGTCCATGTTGGGAAGGTTAAAAAAAAAAGAAATTAATGGAACTCGTGGTGATCTTAATAATGCTGCATGGAACTTAATCATTAATTTGATTTTCCTATTGTCTTGGCTTCCATGTCAACTGCAGAACTGGCTTGTCTGAGGCTGTATGACATTCAGAATAATGCATTATTGAAAACTTTAAGTCCCTCTAACCCAGGTTGAGACAGAGATTTTTCTAATTCTTCTGCGATTTTTCTTTTGAACTGAATATGGGGTGGAATCATTGTAAAAGAACACTTAGATCACCACAAACTAAGAAAAGTGCAGGATTGTTCAGAGCAACAGGCACATATTTTATCTTTATCTCTTTTGAAATCCACAGCAGGAGATTTGCTCTCATGAATTAAATGTTATGTGAGAAAAAAAAAAAAAAGAGGAATCAAGTTTCTTTCTAGATTTCTGATCTAAGTCACTGGGTAGATGATGGTGTAAAAGACAGGAAAATCAGCCAAATGTGGTTTGGGTGACGGAAATAAAGAGTTCTATTTTAGAAATCCCTTCATTTTCAAAGAGACTTAAATTGTATTACATAATGACTGAACATTTTAGACCCAAATAATACAGCTCAGTCAAGAGATCTTATTTCATACAGACAAGGCCATGGTTTTGCTGTCAGTGAGATATTGGGTCTGGAGCCCACTATATGACCTTGTTACTATTTGAAAAAAATCACCTGTCAGTGTTGAGGTCTTTTTTTATTTGTCCTCAACCTAGTTTTTATTTTTCTAAGTAATCCAGATTTAGGTGTTTCAGAATCAATAACTTATGTTGCTTTCTGAATAGAATTTAGAACCTGCATGTTTCTGTATCTTGAATGGCCTATGTTTCCCAATTTCTCTCTGACTTTGTGTGTTTTCTGTAAGTTTGAGTCACATTGTTTTGCATTTAGTGTAAGGGCTGCAATGATTGTCTTTTGGGACCATTACAAGTCTCTCTAATGTGTCTTCCTCCACCTTTAAAATTCTATTAAGGATCCTAAAGTTTATAAATGAAATAAATTTAGATACTCATGAGTAAAAAAAGTCTCAACCCTAACACAAGTAATAAAACCACTAAACAGTATATATTAATATATGTTTAAGAGATCATATGCTACTGTTTTCAGTATAAGTGTAAATTCAGCAGAAGTTTAGAATTGTGTTTTGAAGAAGTTGAATTTCTCCAAGTCATAGGAATGTTGCTTTCAAGTATAGAATTGAAAAAGAGATTAAAGCATTTCTTACCCAAAACCAAAAACCTTTGAGGTAAAATAGAATTCCTAAAGCAGTATGTTGCCAGATATCCTATGTGACATAACTTCAGTTTATGAATGATCTTTCCAATAGCTTATTGCACATCTGAAGAGACTCTAATCAGATCATGACTGAGCCCCGGACATTCTTGCTTCAGACTTTCATAAAATTCAGGCCAACTCAGAATGAAATAGATACTCTTAAATTGGTTTAATGTATGTTATTGATCCTTTCTAACCTTTTTCTTTAGAGTTGTTTCTCTCGATGAAAATTCGACTTAGTATCAGCGACCAAGGAAAGACCCTGATGATTCAGTGAGGACTCATTTTTCATATGGCTTCATCTTTCTTTGAAGCATTAATTAGGCACTAGTGCTACACAAATCTGAGCATAGTTACCAAGATACAGGTTGAAACTCTGAGGATGACTTATTTCATTGATCTTCATTAGTATGAGGACTTTCTCTTTGACTTAGTTTCTCTTCCTAGCTAGGAGGTTCTGTCTGCAGATAGGGGAAGAAAGCTGAAGGAAACCTTCTGGCCATGTACATCTATGAGAGTAGACTCAGGGCCAGAGCAGAACATGATGTGTTAGGAATCTGCACTAGAATTGATTTAGAAAATTTAGGGAGGAATAAAGGGCATAGATACTTCAGGACTTAGAGATATTGCTTTGTTTCTTATAAGAACCATTTATCTTCTAATAGAAGACATTTTAAAAACTGAAACTGGAAAGAAATTTGAAATGGATGTGCTAAATGTACACCTTTTCTTTATATACTATCACCATCAGCAGGTACAATGATTATAACTAATCAAGAATCTGGCAGCTGCCCTGTGTAGGAATTGTAAATTCAACGGAAATTTATAAGCTGAAAAAAATAGAATGGACTAGCTAAATACTTGGATTAAAATAAATCAACTAAACAAAAGCTTGGGGGTTTCCAGGAGTTGTAGACATCTCTGTAACTTATCTATCTATTTATTTATTTATTTTTTAAGAAAGAAAGAAGGAGAAAGAAAAAGAGGGAGAGAGAACAGGATTCTTGCTCTATTGCCTAGGCTGGAATGCAATCTTAAAAAGGTATTAAAAAACCTCTTTTATGCCAATAATTGTACTTAACAACAGAGACAGGAAGGAATAAGGGAATAACAAACAAACAGCCAACCAATATTTCATTTAAGTCTGTGAGATGCTATGCAAATACTGAAGAGTAATTTACTTCCAATTATATAGTCACTTTCAGAATAGGTGTAATATGATACTGAGAAAAATGTATGTTCTGTAGACCTGGGGTGGAGAATTCTATAAATATTCACTGAGTTTACTTATTCCAGGTCTAAATTCAAATCATAGATGTCCCTATTAATTTTCTATCTGATTGATCCATCGAATATTAACAATGTGATGTCAAAAATCTCCCGCTATTATTACACGGGAGTCCAAATCTCTTTATAAATCAATAAGAACTTCTCTTATGTATCTGGGTACTCCTATATTGAGCACGTATATATTTATGATCATTAACTCCTGTCATTGCATGATCCTTTTACCATTATATGTCCTTCTTTGTTTCTTTTGGTCTTTATTACTATTAAAGTCTATTTTGTTGTAGACAAAAGTTACAACTCCTGGTTTGTTTTTTTTTTCCTCTCCATTTAATTGGTAAATCTTCCTCCATCCCTTTGAGTCTTTGTGTGTCTTGTGAGTTAGATTTGGATACAATGTACCAATAGATTTTAACTTTTTATTCAATTTTCCTGTCTGTGTTTTTAATTGGAGCATTGAATTCATTTAAATTTAGGATTAATATTAATATTTGTGAGTTCAATATTGTAATTTAGTGCTAGCTGGCTATTTCGCCCATTAGTTGATATAAATTCTTCATTATGGAGATACTCTTTATGTTTTGGTAAATTTTGGGGATGACTGATACTGGTTGTTCCTTTCTGTTTGTAGTGCTTCTTCCAGAAGGTCTTGTAAGGTAGGCCTGGTGGTGATGAAATCTCTGAGAGCTTGTTTGTTCATGAAAAATTTTATTTTTCCTTCATTTATGAAGCTTAGTTTGGCTGGATATGAGATCTGGGTTGAAAATTCTTTTCGTTGAGGATATTGAATATTGACCCCCACTCTCTTCTAGATCGTAAGGTTTCTGCTGAGAGGTCTGCTGTTAAGTCTGATAGGCTTTCCTTTAAGGGTAACCTGACCTTTCTCTCTAGCTGCCCTCAGAATTTTCTCCTTTATTTCAACCCTAGTGAATCTAGTGATTATGTGTCTTGGAGTTGCTCTACTTGAGGAGTATCTTTGTGGTGTTCTCTGGATTACCTGGAGTTGAGTATTGTCCTGCCTTATGAGGTTAGGAAAGTTTTCCTGAGTAATATCCTGAAGAATATTTTCCAACTTGGATTCATTCTCTTCATGACATTCAGGTACACCTATCAGTCATAAATTAGGTTTTTTCACGTAGTCCCATATTTCTTGGAGACTTTGCTCGTTCCTTTTTACTCTTTCTTCCTGAATCTTGTCTTCTCATTTCATATTATTAAATAGGTCTTCGACCTCTGATATCAATTCGACCGTTAAAACCTGTGCATACTTCGCAAAGTTCTCGTATTGTATTCTTCAGTTCCATTGATTCACTTACTTTCGTTTCTAAATTGTCTATTCTCATTAGCATTTCATCAAACCTTTTTTCAAAGTTCTTAGTTTCTTTACATTGGGTTAGAACATGTTCTTTTAGCTCACAAACTTCCTTATTATCCACCTTCTGAAGCCTAAATGTGTTAATGTAACGCACTTGTTCTCAATCAGGCCTTGTTCCCTTGATGATGAGGAACTGGGGTCCCCTGTAGAAGGGGAGGCATTCTGATTCTGGGTATTCTCGATCTTTTTACGTTGGTTTCTTCCCATCATTGTGAGTTTATCCACCTGTCATCTTTGTGATTGCCAACTTTCAAATTAGGTCTCTGAGTGGACGTCCAACTTGTTGATTCCCAGTGCCGAAATCTGAGCAACCCACTGCACCGGCTAAAACAGCGGCACTAAGATTCGTGGTGCTTTTCTGCTCGAAATCTCCCGTCTGGCTTCCCTCTTGAATCTCTTTTTCAATCAGGTAAATGGGTGACTCTGCCTTCCTGGAGCTCCAAACGTCGATCAAAAGGGCACCCAGTCCCATTTACTCTGCATCGAGAACCGCTGAGCCAAAGCGCCGGCAAAACCGCCACGCTGGCCACAAGAGTTGCGCTGGTGACCCATGGGGCTCCTCCACTGGGAATCTCCTAGTCCGTGGGCAACAAAAATTCATCTGAAAGTGTGGCGTCCTCTCTTTCTGTGTGCCTTCTCTGGGAGCTACAATCCTGAGCTGCTAGAAATTGGCCATCTTGGATTTCTCTCCCAACTAATTTGTTTTTTATAGACAGGGTCACCTTACGTTGCCTAGGCTGAACTTTAACTCCTGACCTCAAGCTATCTTCCCACCTTAGCCTCCCAAGTAGCTGGGACTATGGGTATATGCCACCTCACTCAGCTCCTCTTTGTAATGTTTACCCTAACAAAACCTAGAATAAGCTTTCATTGGATAAATTAACTTTTCCTGAATAATGAAAATACTTTTGAAGTTATTTTAGTAAGAGGGAATCTTAATTAGTGTCTCTTTTGTTTTTTGTGTTTTTTTAGATAGTGTCTCGCTCTGTCACCCAGGCCGGAGTGCAATGGCGCAATCTAAGCCTCAGCCTCCCCAGTAGCTGGGATTACAGGTGCCTGCCATTACACCCGGCTAATTTTCTGTATTTTTTGTAGAGATGGGGTTTCACCATGTTGGCCAGGCTGGTCACGAATTACTGTCTCTTCTGGGCTGAATTGTGCCCTGTTCCCCAAATTTATATGTTGAAGTTTTCGGCTCCAGTACCTCAGAATGTGACCTTATTTAAATATGGGGTCGAGGCAATTAAGTTAAAGTGAGGTCATTAGGGTGGGCCTAATCCAGTATTACTAGTATCTTTATAAAATGAGGAAATCTGGACACAAAGACAGGTATAAAGGGAAGATGTGAAAAGGCACAGTGAAAAGATGGCCACCCACAAGCCAAGGAGACAGGCCTACAACAGATGTCTCCCTCAAGTGCTGGAGCTATTGCTCCTCCTCAGAGCCTTAGGCTTCATCTGTGTTTTCTTTATCAGGGTTGTTGGTGTCAAACTGAGAGAAGAAGAAACGATGAAATATTATAAGACCCTAGCGTGTCCAACCAACTAATGAGAAGGTGGAACAAACACACAGAGCCATTGGACCTTGATTACTCTCATGATTTATTAATATTCAGGTTGAAAAAGGAGCCTTAGAGCCGCAAGTTACGCTAATTGGCACATTTGCTTTATTTATTTATTTTTAAAACAAACTGGGATTTTTGAATTTTTTTCCTTTTTGTTCATTCCATCACATTGAAAAGGAGGAAAACAAAAATGGTTTTGAATTCACTCAATATTTTGGACTCCTCAGATGAACAGAACATTGCACACACACTTGGAACAGAGAGAGAGAGGAAAGTGGACTCCCACAGGGCCACACGCACCAGATCAAAAAACTTGGATACAGTGCAAGAATTCCCCAAATGATTGAATCATCATTACCAAAAACTCGCCATAACAACACCAAGAAACAAAAAATGTTTAAGCCACACTGTTTGACTTGGGATCTTTCCTGCTTTTTTTTTTTTTAATGTTTGCCACACAGAGAGAAAGAGGGCTAGTGGGTGGGAAAGGACAGCCTCACAGATGTGAGCAGGACAGGAGGGGCTTCAGAGTGGAGCTGAGAAGAGGGTGGGAAGAGACAGGGCTCAGGAGAGGGGAGGGGGATGTGGAAAGCCATTTCTTAAGAGTTCAGGCATGTTCTTGGTCAGCCTCGGGTTCCTCTTCTTTACCCTCGTCCTGCCGGGCACTTTCCTTAGGTTTGGTTTCATCTACAGCTTCTGAGAAACAAAACAAGATGGAGGGTGGGGGGGGGGGGGGGGGGGGAAGGAGAGTTAGTATTTTGCCTTATCTGCTCATACAATGGTGCAATGCATTTTTTTCTTTTTATGTCATTACATAAGAGCATTAAGATTAAAAGAGATTATTATTACCCCAGTTAATATAAGTTCCAAGTTCAGAAGGGTTTACCTCAAGGAAGCTGTTCAGTGGCACCTATAGAACTTAGGAGCAAACGTATGTGATTGACAAGCAGTCCACTTAACAGAAGTTACTGTGGTGTTTAATCTCTCAGCCTTACAATCAAGGTATCCACATACAGGATCTTTACATAGGGAATCAACAATAATCTTGCATTTCTGTTCTATTAGTGTCAGAAGAATTGTAGCAGATAATTTATGTGGACCATCAAGCGTCCATTCCAAATTTCTTACCACTTGTTTCTAGTACTGGAAAGTAAAATAGTTGAATTCTCAGCTCCTGTGGGACAGTGCTGGTCAATTAGACAGAGATAGAAGTCCTTAGAGAGGGCAGAGTTGGGTTTTGCCCTTTACATTCTCCTGTTCCTGATGACTTGGATCTCAAATAATACATGGCACTGTAGCAGCTGTCTTGTGACCATGAAGACAAAAACTATACACTAAGGATGGTGGGACAAAAAGGAAAAATCATCACTGAGTGACTGTAGCACTCCTAGATACCTTTCCCTCAGAGACGAGTCACTAGCTTTTTTAAAGCACTGTAATATACTAGTTTTCAGTTTCTTGCAGCCAAGCACATTCCAACTGAATATACTTATCCATAGGGAAAGTACTACTTTGCTTAACAAGGAGAATATCATGTCTTTTTGAAGAATAATTTTCCCTTGGTTTCCTGACAGAATTCAATCAACTGATTTTATGCTACATGATAGTTTACTAATATGCCAGCTTGTGGAAAAAGAATTCAATTGCTCTGAAATAACTCGTGTTGCTGAACAATCAACACCCTGTGTCAGGGTCCCCCAAGATCACTCCTAGGTTCAGTGATTTGCTAGGAGGACTCATGGACCTCAGCATTCAGTCTACTTCATAGCTAAAATCAGTGAAAGAACATACATCAAAGTAAGCAAAGCAAAAAGTTGCATTTGGGACGAAGTTTGGAGGAAACCAAACATGTTTCTAAGAGTCTTCTCCCCATGGAGTCACCCAGGATGTGCTTAAATCTTTCAACAACAAATTACCGTAACACATGGAAGATGTCATCTATTAGGGAAGTTTACCTGAGTTTGCATTGGTAGTTGGTCATGTAGGCACCCTCTACCTAGAAGATACAAAATCCAGACTCCCAGAAGGAAAACAGATGTTCAGCCTAAACCACATTGTCTGTACAACGATTTTAGGCACCTGGAACCACTCTTATCAGTTAAGGAATGAGAGTCTTCTCAAAATCCAAGTTCCCAGATGCCAGCCTGTTTTATAAACAGGCCTTTCTAAGGACGGAAGTTCCAGGCCTACTAAATCAACTGTTTTTTTGTTTTTTCTCAACCCCTGCTATCAACAATGCCTGTGTCTTAAAATGAAGCTATTGTTATTGCTTGTCCTCTTAACACCTACTAGGTGGTTATTATTCTTGGAAAGGTAAACTGGAGTCAATGGAATTTTGTTAGGCTAACAAATTTGTATTTAATTTGAAGATAATAGACATACTTTGAAAGCACTTGAGCGAGGAACATATTACCGCTATGTTTTGAGGAGATTAAACTAGGAATACCAAATAAAATGGATTTGCTCTACACAGATGTTGAGATTAGAGAAATGGGGTCATTAAGGAGATCATTAAAAGAATTCATCGCTGGGTGCAGTGGCTTATGCCTATAATCCCAGCACTTTGAGAGGCTGAAGTGGGTAGATCACAAGGTCAGGAGTTCAAAACCAGCCTGACTAACATGATGAAACCCCATTTCTACTAAAAATACAAAAATTAGCCAGGCGTGGTGGCGTGTGCCTGTAATCCCAGCTACTCAGGAGGCTGAAGCAGGAGAATCACTTGAACCCATGAGGGGGAGGTTGCAGTGAGTCAAGATCACACCACTGCACTCCAGCCTAGGCAACAAAGCCAGACTCCATCTCAAAAAAAATAAAAAAGAACTCATCAAAATGTATGTCTCTTTTAATTCAGCAAGCTACATATTTACATTCAGTCAAAGCTGAACATTGATACCCACCATTATTAAACACATTTCTGGAATTTCTTCTCTGAAACACCTAACCAAAAACATTCTTTTAAAGCTCTTCAGTAGCAGAAAATGCTTATTTTTTGAAAGTAGTTTAGGTTTTTAGAATCTAACTAGACTAGTCTGGTAAATTAAAGTAAGAAGCTACTATGGGTAATTTTACTTTATAATACTCACTTTTGACCAAGGTTTTAAAGTCTGACTTATGTTGTAGGGTTCATAACTCACTATAAGCTATTCTTAAAATATAGTTATTCTAGTGATACTGCCTACTACTACTCGTAAGGTTTTTTTTTTAAGGCTGTAGCTTTCCAAGGTGGCTATTATTACCTCTTGAACAACAGTGCAACTATTCAAGTTTTGCTTGAAACTAACTCAATCCCGATCATTATAATACTCTATGTATCAGCAGTATTCCTCCGGAATTATAAAAATTTTGGTGTGCTAATGAGTTATTTAATTTTCTACCAGGAGAAAGATTACAGATTTATTTCAGTGAAGTCATTCAAAAAAAAAAATCAAAAATTATTCTGGAGAGTTTGCTTATTCCCTAACCCTGCTCAAACCTTTGTATATTTTAAGTATGCCCAAGGTGGTTTCCCATCTTTATCAGTTACCAGAAGCAATGTTTTTAGCACCCTTATCAAACTGCAAGAGAAACGTAATACTGATTTACCCAACCCAAAAACATACAGAAAGACGGTAGTTATAGAAGCAAGAGAAAACTTCAAATCTCTCCTACCAAAATAAAGGCAAAGGAGTTATTATTATATATGATTTGAGGGAAATTCAGAAATGAGAGAAAAGGGAAGTGGACTGAGAAAGGTGAGAATTGCATGTTTGTTGAATAAAGGGAACAAAACTCAAAAAAGCAGAAATGAAAACTTGAAACTTCAGATGGTTCTGAGATGCAGCCGCACTTTCTGGCCCTTGTTGGAATACAATCAAGTTAAATCCTCCCAAATTCTCCCACTTTCTCTTGTCATCCACTGCCTCGTCCTATGATGAAAGATGAAATTTGGCACAAATCTGTTTATTATGACAGGAAATTATTGCTGTCTGTTCCCTATTAATAGAGCTTCAATATATATTCATTTTCTCAAATGTTTGAGGTATTTTAAATGTACGTTATTATTAATTTATTTCTGCAATAAATTGTTACTGGACACCTGCACTGTGCCAGGCATTCTTCTAGGTACTGAGAAAAAAAAAATAGCAAAACCCTTGCTCCCCTTAAAGCCTTTCACAATATACCTTTAAAAGACAAGAATGTTAGAAATGAGTGGCCTCCTTAAGATCACCCAGTCACTAAACCGTAAACTCTTCAAGGGTAACAGCCATACCTACTTCAGCTCAACTTTAAATTCCATGTCTAGCACAGAACCTAATTCAGGAAAGACCCCGGTCAATATTTGTTAGGTGAAAGAATGACTTGACAGCCTCATTTTACAGCTGATGAGACTGCAATGTAGCTGCATAAAGGATCTTTCCCTAAATCATATTGTTTGCTTATGACCAAGCCAGAACTGAAACTTAGATCTATTTCTTTAGGTTTTCTGATTGTATCAGGTGGCCAAACTCATTTTATCAGTTGAGCACTAGAAATTTAGTGACTTAAAAAAACTTGAGATTAAAAATTGTTGGCTCCAAAGTATAGAATAAAAACCACGAAATTAGAAGTGATGAAGTTCAATTAGATGGCTAAAAAAGGAAATGTCAGTTAGCTGGAACATATAAAACTATACATATATATATATATATATATATATGTCTGAGATTAATTTTTATTTGATATTATTGAATATTAAGCAAAATGCTTTAAGTGAAGGGATAATTAGTTGGCAGAAAAAAAGTGTGTCAAGTCAATGAATACAGTGAAAGTTTTATAGGCCACCAAGAAATTATGGGGAGGAAAACAAAATATGGACTGAGGAAACAATGTAAAATATCAATCTTTAACAACCTCCAAAGTGAGATAAGCTAAAAACTCATGATAACTTTAAAAAAAAATTCTATATCCAAATTAAAGAAACAATAGTCAGATGTGAACCACAGGCCTGCTCCAGCTAGTTCTACTTTGGTAGGAGACTGCACATGAGTTTGGGAAAGGTTTTAACCTTTGACAAAGAAGAACTTAGAATCCAAGTTTTATATAAATGGGTCTATTTAAGCCTGAATGCTAGAGGGAACATCTTGATATTGCTAGCTTATTCTCCCACTGATGTCAACCCTTGATAAGTCACTGTAGTGATAAATCATGTTGACCATTTGCTTTATATCTACATTTTCTTACCTGTTCTATTCAGCCACTTAAAAAAAAACTGCCTGGAAAGAATTATTAATTATGACTTGCCTGGTCCTTTGTATAAAGTATTTAGCTATAGTCAACATTTTCAAGTTCTTGCTATGTGCTCAGACCAGTGCTAAGTATACTTGTATCATTGCATTTAATTCTCACATCTACCTTAATCACCCCATTTCACAGCTGGAAAAACCGAGACACAGGGAGAGTGAATAGTTTATCTAAGGCCACACTGTAAATCCCAGTCTGGGACAGAGTTATCTCAGTACCTCTTACTTTAATTGCTTTCCCTGGTTTTGCCTTTGCCTAAAAAGAATGGGTGAGTTCAGAGTGATAACTAAGGCAGGGAGTCCAGTCCACAGGTATGTAGGCCTAAAGCCTACAACATTTAAAAACTGTCCCATTAAAAGCAGCTAAAAATGAAGGGAAGAATCCTGATTAGTCTTCCGTAATATAAAATCTGGCCTTGGCACTTTCCAGCACTGATTACATGATTTGTTAATGCTAGAGATGAGTTAATATGCAATCTTTAGTATTTTGTGCAAAATCTTTGATCATCATGGTGAGTGTCAGAGACAAATGAATGGCTGAGGCCAGCCGATCACTCCAATTACCATGATCCAATAAGAGTAAACAATCACAGTCCTCATCTGGCAGATCAACCTCCCTCTGAGACAGTTATTACTTAAGAAGAGGCTATAGAGGCTAAAAGATTGAAGTGTGATTTTTCAACACCAAGTGGCATTTAACAAGTGAGTAGAAGCAATGACCTGGGGCTGGCAAATGAAGAAAGCCTGGAAGTGCTAGTGTGGCTGCTGAAATCAAGCAAGGTAAAGCATAGAATATGTTTGATCTTTTTCAGTTTGCCTCTGAACAGTATTTTTACTTGTATTCAACATGAAAACTTAATATTAGTATTGTTATTTTGTTTAAGACATTACAGGAAAAACAAAATTAAATGAGCCACAGTATTATGGTCTAAATGCTTCTGTTCCTTCAAAATTCATATGCTGAAATTCTAACCCCCTAAGGTGATGGCATTAGGAGCAGGAATCGTCGGGAGGTGGTTAAATCATGAGGGTAGAGCACTCATGATTGGGATTAGTGTCTTTATGAAACAGACAACAGAGAGCTAGCTAGTCTCTTCCACTATGTGAGGACACAACAGGGTACTGAGAAAGCTGGCCCTTCCCAGACACTGAATTTGTCTGTTGTTTATAAGCCACTTAGTTTACGGTATTTTATTATAACAGCCAAAGACACTCGGGCTCTGTGTGTGTGCATGTGTGTGTGTGTTTGTGTGTGTGTGCGCACGCATGTATGTATGTAGTGACCAATGAATGATTTTCCTAAGACTATCACTATTATCTACCAGTGATGGCTTCTCCCCAAATCCGTCTTTACCAGGGAAAAATCAATCCCCCAAATCCAATTCTATTATAAAACAGAATGTGTCTAAAACAAAAACTGATGATATGTTTTAGTTTTAGGTTTAGTTATAGTAATTTAGGCTTTTTTTCCTTTAGGGGAAAAAAGTTTTTTTAAGACATAAATTTTTCAAATGGGACATGGTTATATTTTCAGGAGTAAACAACTTTATTTATATGAGAGGCTTAAGCTGAGGCCCAAAAACTTGATTAAGTTATTTGATTTACCCTCTCGATGTGCCACGTTTTAGTCTCAAAAATCATATTCAGTCATTTGGACAGATAATGTTAGAATCTGATAGAAAGCTGTAACCTGCCCATGCCATGGCATTTTAGCCTTGACAAAAACATTGCTCCTCAAAGCCCAAAGACTGCTTAGAGATTATCACGTTCACTGGCAGCCTCCATGAATGTTGTCATTTCTGTGTTAACTTAAAAAGAGAAAGTTAACATCATCAGTAGTAAATTCATACATTCTTGATGTGTCCTAGTTCAAGGATCTTTCAAAAGGAAGGAAAAAAATGTGTTCATTTATTCATTGATATAATTCACTGGATGCAGTGAAAGGAATTGAGTCTTACTATGTTGACACACTGTTCCACGAACTGCAAATATAGCAGTGGTGTCATAACAATGAAAATGCAAAACAAAAACCTCTATGTACTTCCAATTTATATGCTAGCAAATTACTGTAATAATGTGTTGCTTATTGGAGAAAGAGTGATGAAGCAAAGAGTAGCTAGACAAGAAGCACTCAGCCCTAAGAGGCATAATTCGTCCTGGGTCAGTTCTCTTGGATTTGCAAAGCTGACGAACTTGAATGAATCTCAAAAGTTTTGAAAAATGAAAAACCATAGTAGTTTCCATATTCTTGATCCATAACCACAATTCCTAAGAAAGATCAAAACCACACTAAGACAGCAATAAAGATCTAAGTTATCTCTGCATGTATTTGCAACAACGCAATGGTAGCTTTAAAAGACTCAGATTAGGGTGGACAATTTCACAATAGTCCTTGAAAGATGTATGCCAAACTTGCTCTCTGATTCTTGCTAAAATGGAGTCTGGAAGCAGTTTTTGCCTTTATGCACTCCATTCATTTCCTCGAAAGGGTGAGAATAGCATGTCTGTGCTTTCTGTTGGTGAGCAAATACCAGGAGCATATGCAGCAGCGGCTGCTTGTGCGCTCAGCCTGGTTGCAATGCTGCTGGAGGGATGGCGATGTTCCCAGCTGCCATTGCCTATGCTCAGCTCTAATGGCCCTGTTTTCTGGCTTCAGTCCAGGCCCCTCCACAGCCCTACATTACTGAAATTAGGTTGAGTGGATTTCTGAGTAAAACATTACCTCTTGGGACCTGCCCAGCTCTCCCCAGCCTTGTCAACATTGATTAAATAGAAGCTGCTATCATCCTGGGGCCATGCCCACGATTACTCTACCAATCACCAATGGGCTGGGTGTTTGCTTCCTTTCTCTTTTTATTTTCATCTTTCTTGAATATTAAGCATCATCACCTCAAACGCTCAAAGGAAAGTAATAATAATAATTAAAAAAAAAAAAAACCCTTTGGCAGCTAACTCACACATGGTCCTTTTGTTGCTCACAGTCTTTTTCTTTAGCTATATACCAGATGTCCATCTAAAGACTGGATCATGGCTTTCCATGGTCACTGTGATCCACATTTTGTTAATTTCATCACCATGTTTCACATTTTAAGTTTCTTCTAAAACACTGAGCCAGTATATTTCATTTTGATGTGAGGAGAATTATGCAAATAACACCTATGCCCCCATTCCTTCCTTATTTTCAAAGCATTTGAAAGAGAGAATGACCCCTTTGCTAATAACACCATATACTTAAGGATTTCAAAGAGTAACCAAGAAGAAAAATCAGACAGCATGATGGGGTTACAGTGATACATGGCTAGTTTTCCCCTCAAGTTTAGGCCTAAGACCAAGCTGATTCCTACTCTATCCTTGACTCTGCCACTAACTAGTCAAATGACCTCAGAGAAGATGCTTTTCCTTTCTTTACCTCAGTTTCCCAGTCTACAGATGATGTGCATATAACGCCTGCCCTACCCTATCGTAAGTTGTTTGGAGTTTGAAGGGAGGTATTTGAAAGCGCTTTATAAACTTTAAAGTGAAAAGTATAGTTCGTCAGGATAGTAATCCAATTTATGGGGGTGTGAGGTTTTCTGAATTTTAATTCAAACTTCAGGAAATGAAGGATTTGGGAAATCCACTCAATTTAATTCTAGCTGCCAAGTTTAATAATCTCATCCCAAGAGGAAAAAAGTAGTTCCTTCTCTACCCCCCAAAAAACTTATTTCCCGGACAGATGACTAAGAGACCTTCTCCCCTAGAATATTTCTGTAAAGTCTGACTCTGATGAGAAAATAAGGATATGAGTGACTAATTAATTAAAAAGCACTACTCAGAAAATAAAGATATGAGTGACTATTAATTAAAGACAGCTACTCTTATAAAAGCTAGGACAGAATATAGTATTTCTAACCTATAGAACAAAAGACAGTGTTTTTATCTGAATGGAGAAAAAACCCAGAGATATTTTTCAAAAATTAAAACTAAAGCCAAAGAAGGTACAAATTGACTAGCCTTGAAAACTTCTTAAAACATTATTTATAAAGAATGTCTACCAAATCATCAAAAATTAGTGTTCTATCTTCTTCCCCAGATGCAGAAACATCAATAATTATAATTTACCTGGCTTGCCTACTTGCCCTCAATAATTTTTGGAATAAGATGAAGAAAATATATTAAGTTAAATAATGTTAACTTTATTTCTTACCATTATTACAATGAATAAGTCAACTTCTAAAACTTAAAAATTAAAGCAGAATTTAGGGGTATTCTCACTTTAGTGTAACACTCAGATAAAGTCACTCCCTAATCCCTGCTCCCAGCTAAATTACGTGCTGAGCTAGCAGTTGAATCTGTAGGTCTACTGAGGCATTGCTTCAGCTTGTTTGGGATTAGGGGGGAAGGAGTAGAATACAGAGTCAGCCTAAAGGTAAACACTGGTGGCCCTATGGCACTGAGAAATTATGAGAAATGCCATGTCGGGAATAGAAAAGTAATGTGATAATGCATGTTGTTAACTAATAGTTATGATTAGAAACCTTTTAACCTATGAATTTTGGTTTTCCTCCTTTCTGTAGGATTATATGTGTATGTATGTGCACGTGTGTCTGTGTGTGTATGTATTTAGAACATAAAAATCCTATGTCATAGGCTTAAGTTTATCATAGGCTTCTAAAGACTTAAGTTTCAGGAGTTCTGTTCTCTTAGCATTTTCAAATTCTTATCAACTTGCCATAAAATGATTGCAAGTGGTCATTATCACAATTGCAGTGCTAGCTCACAGCACTTTGCCTTCAAATAATTTCCTGAATTCTTTTTGAAATAAGGACTATTCTATTCTCCCAGGGGAATTCCAAATACATGCGCGCGCGCGCACACACACACACACACACACACACACACACACACACACAAAATGATGAAGAATTTATAGTTTTAAGAACTTTGACATATGATAGAACCACGGAATCCTAAATCGTGAAAAACCGTAAGAGATACTTTAACTAACATCCAATTTTTTTGATAAGAAAATTGAAGCTGTAAGAGATTAGGTAATTTCTCTATGGTCATAAAATTGAAAAGGCAGCATCGAAATCCAGGACTCTTGACTCACAACATAGTACTCTTTCTTTTATCTTATGATACTTTTCTAGGAGACAGGTGCAGATGACATTCAAAACCCAAAAACGTGCTTTATTTTTATGCCTTGACAGACTGGATTCACTGAGACAATGAAGCTGATAGTTTGCTTTAATTATTTTACCAAATGTAAGAATGGAAAATAAGGAAACGAACAAACAAACAAACAAACAAAAACAAGACAAAACAAAACAGAGGCTTTATGTTCTTAAATAATTTGAGTGTACACAAATCACAAAACCTAGGTTTCATTATGGGAAGTTTCATTTTTTAACAGAATTTCATTATTAACTACTTTTTTGCCCAGTTTTCACTATGAAGGGACATTAAATAATGAAAATTTTTGCTATGAGCTATAACCATGGACAAAAGCAAGAGGCTGAAGAGCTAATTGGTCTCAATAAAAAGAGTTTATGGATCCTAAAAATTTAATTCAAAACAATTTTTTTTTTGAGACAGAGTTCGCTCTGTCTCCCAGGCTGGAGTGCACTGGCATGATCTCAGCTCACTGCAACCTCCACCTCCTGAGTTCAAGCAATTCTCCTGCCTCAGCCTCCTAGCTGGGACTACAGGTGCCCGCCACCACACCAGGCTAATTTTTATATTTTTAGTAGAGATGGAGTTTCACCATATTGGCCAGGCTGGTCTTGAACTCCTGACCTTGTGATCCACCCACCTCAACTTCCCAAAGTTCTGGGATTAGAGTAAGCCACCACATCCGGCTGTTTCAAAACAATTTTTATTGGAATTTTTTAAAGATTTCAACCGAACCAAATTATAAAACAAAGACCAGAATAAGCAGACCCATCTGACTGAAATTCAACTACAGAAGTACTTTTTCATACTGATCAATGAATCAGAAAAAGATTGTGTCTCCCTCTTTAAATACTCTACAAATCAGTTTTAATCATCTTTAAAATCAACAAATACATTTTAACTATTTTAGTTAAAAAGTCTAAATTATCTCCAAACAAAATTTGAATTTAACATTTATTGCACTCAGTTCAAAATTCTCAATTTTCACAGTAAAAGCTAGGTCAAGGTATAGCCTATAATATTTACAGGAGAAAAAAAAGACTAGGTGGATAATTTTTCTAGGTTGACTTAGAATGTGATTTCCTAGAAAGCAAACTTTTGGGATACTTTTATTTTATATGGTAACCATAAGTTATCTACATTGCTTGGCACATTATAGGGAATCAGCATTTTAAACTGTAGTTCTCAAACCATACACATGAATCCGTGGGAGCCACAGTGAACTCACAGGAGTGCCAATATATATTTTTTAATTTGAGGGAAACTATGTGTTGGATACTGTGCGATATACTATTATTAAGCTCTTTGAACCTAACTACCTAATAAGTAGAGGTTTAGGGGTGCCATGAAAATGTTGTTGAGCCGTAAACTGAATACGGTTGAAAATGTCTGTTTAAAATTAACATTAAAATCAATTGTGCATATATATATATATATATATATATTCATGTACACTTGCAAAATGCAGTAAAAACTGAGAATTGTTTGAGATTTTAATCTGCTATAAAGAACAGTGACAATATAACTGATTATTCAGTAATACCTTTTTTCATATTAGCATTTTGAAAAGTTACTTAGTCAATGTTTGTATATCGCCTTGAAATGAAAAAGTGCTTTGTGATTTGGTTCATTAGGATATATTCTTTGACATAGGACTTAGAGTGAAATAAGCAAATTTATGTTATTGTTTTAGAACATGATCAATTTACCAACCTTTAATTCTAGGAGGTCAATGTTAATTGTATGTACTTAAATGTGTTCAACTCTCAAAAGAAGTTTACAACAAACACATCAGTAATTTCAACTCTACACCTCCCTGTTTCACTCCACAGGATCACAGCTGAGAAGAATCCCAGCTAGGTGAAAATCTGAGCTGGGATTTCAGCCTCCAGCCTTCACAAACTCAATTGCCTAAAAAGGCCAGGCAAACAACATTAATGTGAAAATCTGGCCAAGGGTAAAATTGGCAGTGGGGTCTGTGGGGAACTGGAGAGTGCAGATTTTGCCTAAAGGCATTTAAAAATGCTAAAGAACTCTCCCTGGAAAAAGAAGAGAAGGCAGGGTGTCTCGAGTAAGACATGTAAATTTGTGGACTCTGACTTAAAATGAGAGAGGTTTCCTTTAGTCAAAATAAAAGGCAATCTCCTACTTGCCTACAAGACATAACTGCAAATGTGGGGTTCTGAATGACAGTACTGCTTTTTCTATTTTACTAAATTTAAACTACCCACATTTAATATTTTTTAGTGAAGTAAAAATAAATAATACCTATTTCCGATTTTTTAAATGTCACATCAAAGCAAAAAGAGATAGCAAAATAAAAATAAATAAAATAAAAAGCAAGTTCTCAATATTATCTGTTCCCTCACTTGCCGCTCAAATATTCTCTACAACTCTACATCCCTCCACATGCCTTTCAGATGTCTTACATTTTTTGTAGTAGATGCTGTTGGTGCCCCTCTCAGATCTTCTTTACCAGGTCCATGCTCCCATCCCCCAGCTGCTGTAGGTGTTGGCTGCTAACAGCCCACACCTGCCACTTGGGTAGGGGATATAAAATAGAAGCCATCTCAACCAAAGGTTCCTGAGGGGTCAGTCCCCTCTAGCTACCTTGACTCCAGTCTGGCACTCTTGCTTTTGGACAAAGCCACCTCTGTGGTACAATTTGTGTTTCAGAGCTCTCTATTGGATCAGGCTGAGACCACGCTTCCCCCGAACTCTCATCTTTGCCTGGTTTCTTCCTCTGCCCTATCCTTTTTTCTCACTCTCTTACAGGTTTCCACCAATAAATTGTATGCACAAGAGTTCCCTTCTTGGGCTCTGATTCTGGAGATTTGGACCAAAGATATCTCTTTAACCAAAAATTAAAAACTGGTGGTGGGAGGCAGACCAGCCAATGATTTCAGTGAAGTATATAGTAAATCTTCAAGGGTGACTCATTTGGATTTACTACTTATAATTCCTATGACCAAGCTCAACTACGTTTTCAACCTCCAAACCCACACCAAACAGAATTCAGAACTCCGTTCTTATATGGAAATTATATCCTTTGTATTATATCATAGTTTGTGGTATCTTTTTAGTCTTCTTCAGTTGACTGTTAACTGACTTATCAAAAGAAAAGTATACATTTGTTGGTATTTTAACTCTACAAAGGCAGAGATTTTTTTTTTTT
>NW_016107472.1:1496467-1502335 GCF_001604975.1 Cebus imitator | reverse complement strand
CTCGCCTCAGCCTCCCAAAGTGCTGGGATTACAGGCGTGAGCCACTGCGCCTGGCCCAGGCAGAGATTATTTTTATTTTGTTCACCATTCAATACCAAGTACCTAGAAACATGCCTGGAGAGTATGTTTCTAGGTACTTGGGGTGTGTATGTGTGTGTATACATATATACATGTATATCCCAATATATCTATCTTGAATGCTTTGTGACATGTAGATGTCACAAAAGTAATTGACCTAACCTCAATTACCTCAGGCAAAAAAACTGTGGTCCTATAATGTTACCATGATCAAAGGAAATAGCAGAAGTTTGTAAATTTAGAAATATTGGATTATAAAAAGGAACCCCAATACTATTCTGTTTCAAAGCCATGAAAATCATTATCCCGTCATTCTCCATTTATTGCTAACTTTAATTTTACATCCATCTTCTAATTTTATAGCCAAGTATTCATATATAAAGAAAAACAAAGTAAGAAATAGATATCTTCTACTATAAGCATAACTATTTTTACATGCACAGAATAGTAGTTAAGAGAATTGATTCTAGAGCCAGAGTGTTTACATTTAAATTCTGTCTCTCAGGCTGAGTGTAGTGGCTCATGCCTATAATCTCAGCACTTTGGGAGGCTGCCGCAGGAGGATCACTTGAGCCCAGGAGTTCAAGACCAGCCTAAGCAATATAGGGAGATCTGGCCTCTACAAATAATTTAAAAATTAGTTGGGCATGGTGGCACTTGCCTGTGATCCCAGCTACTTGGCAGTCTGAGGTAAGAGGATCACTTGAGCCTGGGAGATCAGGCTGCAGTGAGCCACTGTACTCCAGCCTTGGTGACAGAGCAAGAGCCTGTCTCAAATAAAAACAAATAAATAAATAAATTCTACTTCTGACACTACGACCTTGAGTAAATCCAGGATCTAACATTGGTTAATGTTTACTATGCGCCAAACATTGTGCTAAGAGGTTTCACATATAGGTAATCAACATGCGTCTTTGCTGCTTTTCCATTTTTTCATAAGTAAAATAGGAATAATACTATTTACCTCATTAATTCTTGATGAACATTAAATGACAATAAAAATTTTAAAATGCCACTTCTTGCTCACATGAATGCCTAATAAGTGAGTTATCTTCTCTCTTTTCCTCTCTAATTTATGCTTATCCAATCTTAACTCACAGCCAAAGACAAACCGTCTTCAAATATCTTGACAAAGAAAGAGAAGAGTCTGGGACTTGTAAAGTTTCTGCTCGTGGAATGAAAAAACTAGTTTTTTGTAAAAGGCTTTGAAATCAGAACCAAAGTCCAAAAATGATCACAAAGGCAATGGTGACCTTGGCCAAACTTGAAGGGCAGCAAAGAGGAAAAGTCACGATTCAGTGATCCAATAATCAAGGCTACTAAGCAGTTATGGCTTCAAGGGCAAAGACTTTTCTGATATTGATGGTACTTAAAAGCAGAACAGCGTTCTCTATTTTGCATCTAAAGAATAGCAGTCAGTTAATTAAAAACAAAACAAAACAAAACAAAACAAAAACCTTATCTTTGAGCTTAGCTTCATTTGTAGAAAAACTGTTTACCATACTGAATGAGTGAAAAACCAAGTCACAACCTACCTCCAGCTGTGTAGTTAATCTTGCATCCAATAGTTAAGTTACAGAGATGATGGCAATTTTCCAGGATTAAGACATTCCATCCAACTTCAAGAAAAATTCTCTTGTTCAATCATAATGTTGGAATCCTATATTTGAAAGGAACCCTAAGACTTCTTTTTAATAATTAATCCCTTAAGTTTCAGGAAAACAAGTTTCAGGAAAATGATAAGATGCAATGAGATTTTTCAGCTTTCTTGTGAGAAAGTTCTCGTTTCCAGGAAGTATTGAATTTATTTGGGGACAGGCATATGTTGAAGGAGAAATCCCCAAGAAGACTGCTCTGATGGGGTTATTCTTATGCAAAATACTCTGTCATTCCTGGGCCTTCTCAAATAGGAAATCCCATCAGACTTTGAAGAATAGAGTCGTAATAGGGTAGGAAGTGGCTGTTCTCTTGATATGTAGGCAAAGAAATGTCATACTACTTTTTTTTTTTCTTGAGATGGAGTCTCGCTCTGTCGCCAGGCTGGAATGCAGTGGCACATCTAGGCTCACTGAAACCTCTGCCTCACGGGTTAAAGTGATTATCCTGCTTCAGTCTCCTGAGTAGCTGGGACTACAGGCATGTGACACCATACCCAGCTAATTTTCGTATTTTTAGTAGAGATGGGGTTTCACCATGTTGGCCAGATGGTCTTAATCTCTTGACATTGTAATCCACCTGCCCCGACCTCCCAAAGTGCTGGGATTACAGGTGTGAGCCACTATACCAGGCTCCAAATGTCATACTTCTTTTGGAATCTTGTTCAAATATGATGGAAGTTATTACCCACCCCCAACCCCCACAAAGAATTTTCTATAATTCTTCCTGCTGCATTTTGGAGGAAGTTAATAATTTTCAAAAAATTATATCTCGTGTATTTGATGTTAATTATTTAGGTCCATACTTAAGAGGTGAGGAAAAATTAAACAGGCTAATTATGTTTGTTGGTAATTTTTTATTGAATCTACTTTCTTAGCTTTTCCTTCTCATGGTTTTTCATATCCGTTGAACTCGATTGCTTACGCATTATACCAACCTTTTCATAAGTTTGGGTTTTTTATGTTTAGGTATTTCTATTATACCCTTCATTTTCAACAGTGTCACCCTAGGTCTCATCTAATGAGATCAGTCATAAAAGTGTTAATGTAGTCATTCGTGTCTGTCAGACTTTGAGAAAGTTAAAGAACTATCTTTCAGTTATACTGATTTCCATTTAAAAATACAATAAATTATTTTAAATGTTTAATATATAATGAGTTAATATTCCTTATTATAAAGTTGGTATTTCCAATATTTACCTTTAAAAGCAGAAGCAGATCTAGGTTTGCCAAATCACACGATCTGATATTTGATTAAATGATTTAATTATCTGACACCAGGGTTAAAACACAGAAACTAAAGCCAGACATAATTTTAGCTCTGTAAGAGTAACACCAATAGTGACTACAGCTACCTAAAAATATTTCCTATTTATATTTATTTCTTGGGTGACATTTAAATTTTTTAAATAAAAGCACTGCATTTATGACTCATATTCATTCAGCTCATGTTTTGCCATGGTTTGCCATGATGTGTTTGGGTAGTACTTGAGATTAGCCAGACAATTATTTATCTTTGTTAATTTTCCCTTATGGCTGTATCTACACAGCACAAAGTAAACTAGAGACTTGGCAGTTGTCTTCTTAATTTTATCAAAGCAAATGGCTAAACCACATAAATCAGGACAAAAATACAAAATCTGTATATATTGTCACAGACTCAGCTTGTAGTTGTTCATAAAATTACAAAGTAGTGGAAGCTGAAGGAGACCTTAGAGATGATCTGATTTCAGTTCCTTATTCTCTCTGAGAAAAGCTAAAGATGAAGAGTTTTTGTGACTTGTCCAAAGACACACAGCTAATTAGAATTCAGTGATCCTCCATTAGATCATATTGCCTTTCATAGCCTTTGGGAAGGAGTATATTATACTGTTTGATTTTAACTTGCAACTCTTCCCAGAGTCCTAAATGTACTGTATTACTCTACTCCTCTCTCCCTGTTTTCTTCCCTTTCTTCCTTCCCTCCCTCCATTCCTATTTTCCTTTAAGAAATGCAAGGTAATTCAATATAATTTTGCTTCAAGGCCTACCAAAAGTAATTTTAGATACTCTAGAGGCTTGCAGAATCACAGCTAAGGATTACTATTTTATCAAATTCCAACATGTTATGTTCAAATTGTGTGAGGTGAAGTGGATATTTTTTGTAGAGAGGAAAAAATTAGAGATATTTAAAATTAGTAACTTAGGTTGAATAGTTAACATCAATTATCGTAGGTTTCATAGACTAAATGCCTTAGGAGTTACTGGAGAATGAAAATCCAGAGGTAGCTAAAATTATTACGAATGCTATCATAGCTAAGAATTTAAGAGATCGTTTTGCTATCCTGAGGAAGAGGAAATAGAAGTGTAGCTAATTCCTCCCATCTACCACCCCCTTCACCTTCAGTGCCAGCAAAATGTTAAAAAACCCAACTGTGAAGGTTTAACTCAGCTTGGGAGTTAATTTTTCAAATATTATTGTAACAAAAAGGCCTTATAAAGGGTATTTGTATTATATGCTTGCATGTGTGTAAATAAATGCAATCTCCATCTCTTACTGGGACAATTCATTTTGCAGTCATTGTGTGCTTTGGCTTCCTGGGGCCTGTCAAATTATGGTGCTGCCTTTGAGTAAAAAATCACTTTAGGAATCAATAGCACTCACTGGAACGCAACCAGAACTACGCTTAAAAAGTGATATTAGTATTTGAACTGATTTTTCATTTTTTAGTCAAAGATCTCCAAGCTCTTTACTTATTTTTAGTGGCAAAGAGTGTTATAGATTTGACTCTGGGAATACTGAAACAATATTAAAGAACTATTTGTTAAAGAACAAAGAGTCATGAGTCATGGAGAGCCCATATTTTTAAAGGATAGCACTATAGAGTCATGTACGCTCTGCCTATCATATAATGCAGCCATTTGGAAAATCATCCCTCGCTTTTCTCAACCCAGTGTTTCTTTCCTCTCCAATACAGCCATTTTCCAAGACATACTTTACACCTAGAAACTACCTCCTATTATATATCTTATTTCAAAATTCTATTTATTTGAAAGCAATCAGAATACATACAGAAACTGCAGAGTAGAAAGGGGCTGTGGCAATCCTCTAGCAATTTCCCATCGAATGCAGGAATCCCCTATAATACCCCAGGCAGATGGACAGTCTCTACTTTAACAGCATTCCAGCTCTCCTGTAAATTATACCCAATATTCAGCTGAAATTTACTCTAAGTTTTTACGGAGTTCTGTCTTCTGGAATAACACAGAACAAATATATATCAAATATAGTCTTGTGCACAAGATAGCCCTTCAAAAAGGCCAAAATAGCCTCTTTCCTCATAAAGTTACAAACATGTCATTTTCCTCTTCGATCATCAAACTTCACTAAATAATAAACTGGAATTGTGCCACCTTTTCCTGACCTCCTCTCCTTCCTTATTTCTCTGTGAACTGAGTTTTGGCTTTGCTGTTTCTAATAACAGTGTTCTCTTTGATTATATATATATATATATATATATATATTCCCAATCTTAAGGCCTTTTCTCATTTACCACTGTTCTCTATTGTTCCTTAAGTACTCTTTGACTGTTGACCTTTACCTGAGCACTGTACTCCAGGAAAGAGCAACAATTAGGAAAGTACCTTAACCTTTTGCTTTCTCAAATCCCTGGCATCTTTTTGTACTCCAGGAAATGACTAACCTTGAAGAACACCCTTCTCCATATGACTGTGTCAACTCTTTCTCAGGACTCCCATAAGACTCAGGGATGATCCCCTTCTTTACCTGTAACAAGGGCAAATATAGACCTTTCCCCTTTTGCCTGAACCTGCTGACAAAATCAGATAGACATCCTCTACCTTTCCATCCTTTGCCCCATGAATGTTTATCTGAAATTAGAATTGTTTTTCCCTTTGAAATGAGCTACACACAGAGAGAAACCAATCCTGTTTAGTTGACTGGACTTCCCCTGATTGCAAAACAACACAAAATCACCTCACCTATAATTTGCCTACTCCTTCCTATGAAAGTCTAATGGAAAACCACCCTGCCAAGACATGATCTTGGGACCTGGAGTCTCTATTAAGTAAAATCATCCCCTTAACTGTTGGTGCATTTTGCCTTTGACACCTTCTTAAAATATTCCTTTTTTTT
>NW_016107472.1:1434186-1495717 GCF_001604975.1 Cebus imitator | reverse complement strand
TGTTGATTCTTCTTTCTCAGAGGCACATCTCTCTAACTGAGGCCACAAAATGGAAAGAAAAGATTTAAAAATAAGAACTGTACTAATACAACTGATTTTAAATATATCAGACTCAAAGAGAATTGAGTCTAGCAATACTACAACAGTTTGGGCATGGCACCAGTAATAGCCAATGGGAAGAAGCACAGGTGGATGGGGGTAAAAAAATGTCTGAGGTTTATGATTAAGGGAAATAGTAAAATAGAAGGTCAATAGCAGAAGTAATCAACAAGCATTGGAGGTAGAACACAGCAACTAGGAAAGTCCAATGTAAATCAACCATGGACATTTGGGGAAATCTGTCAGCCAATAATAGAGCCTCCTAATTACAGGTCCAATAACAAGATTACCGCATCTAAGAGAATGGATAGGAATAACACTGGGCCTTAGTCTTGGGGAAACCAGAATCTAAAAGAGAGAGGATAGGAATGTAGGTAATGTAAACCAAGCAGCAGTCTAGTTAATGGAACTGTTTCCAAGTAAGAAACCAATTATTTGTGGGTACCAGTTGACTTGATGGTGAGTCAATTGTGTGTAGGGCTCTTAAAATGACCCTGCCCCAGGAATGACAATGATATTGATTCCAAAGCCAGGTACAGAACTCACCTGAAAGAGAGATGGTCAGTGGTGAGTGATCTCACAGTGGGTCCCAGAGGATATATGACAGTACCTCAAGCTGGCATTTCAGGGGGTGGTAGAGAAGATACTAATATCTGAACAAGAACAGTCATATCTTAATCATTCTGTTCCCAAGGTGGACCTCTTCACAACTTCTTCTCTGTTGTGGATAGCAGTAGCTAAAATAGTCACCTGAAGCTGACAGATGATAATATGGAAGGGAGAGGAGATGGTTGCTGCCCCAACAAATTATCTGACACCATTGAGTCTGAAACAAGGAACATAACTTTCCCTGATATTTAAATGAAAGTGTACTAAATTTAAACATTCTATCATAGTCTTACTGTCATTTGACTGGGTCACTTTTGATCTCTGCTGTTGGTCTGATCTACATATGCTTGTCATCACTGCTAAATCAGGTAATAAATTTCTCGAAGAGTAGTAAGGAGAATTATAAACTCATCTGTGCCCTGAGGCATCTTGTGTAATTTTATTGAGACCAAAAAATGGGAAAATACTAGAAATAGAAAAAATAGAGTTAATCTCGTTTTCTACAGTAGGTTTTAATGAGGTTTCAGAGGGAGAATTAGTGAATTCAGGAAAGTGTAGCAATAAATTGGGGGTAAAGATGGTATAGAAAATATTCAGATGTGGGAGAAAATGAGATATAGACTTTTTCACTGTAGTTAACTTCAGTGTACATAACAGAGAGAGAAATTCTATGAAGCATCAACAACTTACAGCCAAGAGTAAAAGGAACACATGTGTAGTTGAGCACAGGTGGGTTTATTTTCATGTGATAGCTCGGAAGATTCTATGCCATGAAGAATCATGAGGTGTCTCACAAGAAGGGACTAGAAAGGGCTTTATTTGGGCAGGTGTTAGGTGATGTGGAGGTGTTTTTATGGAAACAGAACCTTGCTCTGGATTGGAATGCTGTCACAAAACAGAAGTAATTTTATAATTAGGCATCTCAATAAATACAATCTAGGAAGAGGGAGGAGTAAAGTAAGCATCATTATTCATATTAGCCAGGCTGAAGAAATATTCAGACATTCTGTGGTTTGGACAATGTTCATATTTAGTCTGCTTTCAGGCATGATTATTACGGTGGTCTTGTTTTGTTCTGATCCATCACACAAAGGGCCCTTGTCTGATGTTGGTGTTCTGCAAAATTGTTTATATTAACAGGAGAACACTAAGGCTAACTTGTGAGCTCCAGGCCAGTTCCTGCCTGTCGGAGGCTGCTTTTCTTTTTCTCAAGAGAAATAAGGAACAGTTAAACTCGACCTTTCCAGATCTGAGGTGTCATTTAAGGCCCTTTCTTCTACTTTCCTGTACCCACTCCATAGTTTCCCATCTAGTAATACTATAGGCATATAATTCTCCTGAGCATCATAGAAAGAGAAATTACATTGATTGCCCAGACACAGTGAAAAAAATTTTAATTCAACCCAGTGCCATCAGCTCAAGCTCTATCCTGAAAATGCTTTTACTGGCTCTTAAAGATGCATATGATTCCCAATGGGCTAGTGGCACTGTTTTCTAATTTAAAATATTTTAATTAAATAAAATCCCTCTTAAGGAAGAAAGAGCAAGCTAGATCAGAATCTGTCACCTCAGTTGTCTTCTCACTGCACTGATATGACAAGACAGCAAGTTGGGGGTTTTCACCCTCTCTCTCATCCCCTCCTTCCTTTAATGGCCTGTCAAAAGGAAACTCCATCCAGTGTTGGCATTAATGCCTGCTGTAAATAAAAAGGAAATGGGAGGAAAGAGGAGGAGGGAAAAGAGGGGGTGTTTGATAGAAGCTAGATTTGCAGCTCAATTGCAAGGCATCTCTCAGAGTGTCTAGACACCAGCTGCCTGGTTACCATGGAAACCCACTAACTTAGGCTGATGGGCTGAGTAGTAACGACTCTCAGGAGATCTGGGTGGGAGCATGGTGGTGGGGGAAGAGGAAGGTTGGGAGCGATGGCACAGAGGATGTTAGAGCAATATCGGAGAGAACAAGTAAAAACAAAATTGTCTTTGTGAGAGAGTGGCATTAACCCTGTTACTGTTTCTCTCATGCACATCACACATGTGGTGACAAGGTACAAATCTGTCTTACTCAGCAGGTGTCAGGATGCAGGATGCTCAAGATGAATATCTGAGGTGGAATGGTTGCATTCTCATTAACCTCCTGCCCATGTCAAACTAGTTCCTCAGTAAACCAAACCTTTCCACGATAAACAGACACAATCAACAATTGTCCAACTAAGAGCAGGAGTAGGGAATTTCAATCCACAAGAATGGCTGCCACTTTTACAAGTACTCAGCAGTAAAGACAAAACACAGTCCTTTATGCCTAAGGTATCCTCCTTCCTGCTCCTCCCATTTTCTCTTGTCATATGTAAGGGTTGAGCACTGATGGAGGATGGTGGTGGGAATGTTGAGGCTATGAGTAAGAAATGAAGGATTACCAGTTTAGGGCCAAGTTATTATGTGTACAAACATATTTTGTTCTCTTACTTATAAACAGATTCCTGTTATCAGGGGTTCTGGTCTATGGATTTTAAAGTTTTATAGTTGCTCGCTGTCATCCTGATCCCTTCCCACTTTCCTCTGGGACTGGGATTTTTGAGTAAGGACTGACACCCCCATACCCTCATCTCTCTCATCACCTAACTATGTGCTCATTTCCACCTTTTACCCACACCTTTCCACTCCACTTTCTAAGTTCCACCACACACAAACATCCCATAGACACAGGAAGCAGGCTTTTCTCACCAAAGATTGTCTACAGCTATACAAACTAGATTTGTTTGTCTCACAGTATCTTGCCTTTATTCTTACTGACCACAGTAAGAATCTAAGAGAAGACCTACTGGTTTGACTGGAGTTATCCGAGTCACAAAACTGTTTTCTGGTGCAAAGCTAATGGATGATATGAGACTTAATCCTTGGACTCTGATCATGACCAACAGAACTGGTTATATATGACACACACACACACACACACACACACGCACACACACACACACACACACGTATTCTGTGAATTTTTACTCAGTGGTTCCTTTGAAGAATTGCTCCCATATGAAAAAATGTCCTAATCACATTGATTTATAAGCAATATGTAAGCAAATTTAACATACTAAAAAAGGGTTACTAATAGGTAAATGCTGAGTTAACTATAATTTATGATAAGTGGAAAATTTTAATCCACCAGAGACTCTTTGTTAGACATTAAAGTTTCTATGACTTTGATTTGATGATTCAACATGAAAGAATGGCAGCTCACTTCTAAGCAAAAGTGTGTTTTGCCATCTACTTCCAGTCTGGGCAGAATTCCCAGTGGTTTTGAATTTGCTAAAATGGTATTCTGCTTTTAGAGACATATCCTTTGCACTGAAAGATGAAACAATTTCTTCCTAGTGTCCTGGACTCCATGTATGGAGGACTTGTGAAGCAGTGAGGCTATAACAAGGAGCTAGTGCCCTGATGTCACAGACACGACCCAGTTATGGTCCCTGTCCAGTGGCCACCATCTTCCAGTCATTACAAGGATGGTATAACATATGAGAACTATATGAGTCACCAAAGAATGTACAGAGACAAAGGAAGGTGAAGAAACATGTGCTTAGGTGGTGGAGAGGAAGTTTCTTCAGAATTGCCTATTTAATACATATGCTTGGTATCCTCTTCACTTATCAAATGAGTTGATATTTGCTGAGCATTTATTGATTATTCTAGTTGCTGAAAATACAACAGTGTACAAAATAATAATAAAACCAAAAATACCCTGTCTTCATGAAGTATATACTGTTATTATAAATAAATAAATGTAATGTATAACATATTAGATGGCAGTAAGAGCTATGGAAATAACAAAATTGGCTGAGTGCGGTGGCTCATGCCTGTAATCCCAGCATTTTGGGAGGCTAAGGTGGATGGATCACTTGAAGTCAGGAGTTGGAGACTAGCCTGATCAATATAGTGAAGCCCTTTCTCCACTAAAAGTACAAAAATTAGCCAGGCATGGTGGTGGGCACCTGTAGTCCCAGCTACTTGGGAGGCTGAGGCAGGACAATTGCTTGAACCCGGAAGGTGGAGGTCGCAATGAGCTGAGATGGCACCACTGCACTCCAGCCTGGGCAACAAGAGCAAGGCTCCATCTGAGAAAAACAAACAAACAAACAAAAAAAACCCCAAAAATAACAAAATTGGGAAAGAGAAGAGGAAATGCTGGGATGAGGGTGGGGTGACAATATTAAATGAAGAGAAAGTTGCTTTGAGAAGGTGATATCTGAACAGAGAGCTGAAGAACATTAGAGAACTCTATAAACTTCTAGAGGAGGGAGGTTTTGAGGCAGAGGGAACAGTAAGTTGTGAATGCCCCACATATGAGCACACCTATTTGTTGGGGGAGCAGCAAGGAAATCAGTGTTGCTAGAATGGACCAAGAAATGGAGAGTAACAGGAAAGGAAATTCGAGTGGTGACCTAGTGGATATGCTGATAACATGGAGCTCTTAGGTCACTTTAAGGACTTGACTTTTACTGAAGTGAGATGGGCGCTAAAAAAAAGTGAGATGTGATGAAATTCTGGATGTATGTTGAAGGTGGTGCTAATAAGATTTGCTCATAAATTTCATGTTGTCAAGGGGGGAAAAAGAGGAATTATTCCAAGGCATATGGCCTAAGTATCAGGAAATGATGGACTTGTCATTTCCTGAGATGGGAAAGACTGGAGAAGGAGTAGGTTCAGAGGAAAAAGACAATAGTTTGGCTTTCAAGAGATGTAGTTTGAGGTACCTATTCGATATCCAAGTAGAGATGTAGAGTAAGCATTTGCTGCAGTGGGAAGAGAGGCCTGGGCTATAAATGGGAGATTAGGGCTTACCATGTGGTAAGCAGTATTTAAAGCCATTAGCTTGGGGAGATCACCAAAGGCACAAATGCAGATAAAAAAGAGAATGTGGAAGATAAAAAGAAAAGGACAAACAAGAGCTGAGCTGTGGGGTATCTCAATATTTAGAAATCAGGGAAATAAAAAAGGAAGGGCAAAAGAAACTGAATGGGACTAGCCAGTGCGTTAGCATAAATAATCAGAATAGGTAACATCCTGGAAGAGCAGTAATGAAAATGTTTCAAAGAGTAGAAAGTGATCAACTATGTGATACTGTTAGTAGGTCAAAGAAGATGAGGCCTTAGAATTAGCCATTGGGTTTTGGCAATGTGGAGGTCATTTTTGAGTTTGGCTAAAGTTGTTTCACTGGATGGGGAGTGGGAGTAGTGGGTAGGAGGTAGATGTGATTGTTGTGGATTAAAAGTAGAATAAGAAGAAACAAACTAGAGTGAGTACAGACGACTTTGGAGCTAGACTGCCTGAGTTTGAATGTGTTTCACAAATGTGATACCTCAGGCATGTTATGTGTTCTCTACTTTGATTTCTCCATCTATAAACTGGGGCATACTACTTACCTCATATGGTTCTTGTATATATATGATACATATAAAATGCTTAGATTATATGCTTAGTATTAAATAAAATAGTCCTTATTGTCACTTCTCTTAATTCTTAAAAAGTTGGGGTGCTTGGAAACAAGTTCTATTTTCACTTTCAGAGACTAAAATAATAAAAAATATTATTTGAGCAACTATGATGTAAATTCTGGAATTGCTGGTCTGCTTTAACAGTGCTTTGTGGCAGATTTGCATTGAGCCACCTCAAGGGTGTGTCACATTCCATTTTCCACTTAGTATAAGGTTTCAGTTTTAAAAAGCATAGCCTAAGGATCCAGAGTATTTAATGAATTTAAGATTTTCCAAGCACTAATATTTTTAAACTCTGAAAGACCCTAAAATTTTTGTTTTTTGATCACATTGAACTTCTGTGGTAGTTTATGTAAAGCACTTTGAAACCTGTAATACTCAAAAGTTAAGGCACTGATATTTCCATGCTATAAAAACAGTTCATCTGATATTTTGTCAAACACAAGTCTTTATAACTAACACTTTGGCCTACAATAAAAATTCACATTTGTATAATGATCCCAAAGCATTTTATGACTATGATTACTATACTTCTAATGTTGTATATGTTTTATCATATCCCAAATCTTTCCCAATCGGAAATCCAATAATGACACGGATAGCAATTGTTAATCAAAACATTTGATAAACCAGAATGTTTCATTCCCCAGTTATATTGGATAGCACAACATTTACTGTAAATGTGCTGTTCCTTTTCTATCTTGAGGATACCCATGTTGAATAATAAAAAATAATTACACAAAGGGAGCAGAAATGAGACTCTGATATACTTATACTCACAAGCTCTGTGGCCTAAGATAAGTCATTTAGGTTCTCTTGCTTCTGTTTTCTTATTTGTAAAAAAGGGCAATGATACCCCCTCATCATAGGATCATTGTGAAGCTTAAACAAGAAGCTCCATGTGGAGCGTTTAGCAGAAAGCCTGGCACAAGATAAGTAAATGTTATCTGTATTTTTATCATCGTCGGTATTATTGTTGCTATTGTAATTATTCTATGGCGAGGGCCTAATAAGTGAAGCCAGACCAAAGACTGAGTAATTCAAAGCTATCGAATATGCATTAGGTTGGCTTCACATTTTAATTAAGGCTTGAGTTAATATTAGAAATATAGAGTCACCATTGTGTCTGTGAGGAAGCCTCGATTAATTATAGAAGCTCAATAAACATACAGGGCATGTGATATATTCATATGGATTTATTCCAGATAGATGGCTTTGGGGTGGAGCTGGAAAAAGAAGCTTTGCTTCGATTTCTGGGTTGCCTGTAACAGTAGCAGCGGCCACTCAGGGCTTCAAGAGACGCTCTCACAGCCTCCTGAATGACTGCCCCCCTCACCCTGCAAGTGACAGGGGGACAAATGGCTGCTGTCTCACCACACATCTCCTTTTCCCATCTCCTCCACCCTCTGCCAGCCCACCAGGCACGTGCCAACAATGAGCTGCCTGCCTCACTGGGATGCTCAGCTCCATTAATAAGCCCTGGAAAGCTGATAATTGGGGATTCGTGGAGCCTACAGTCTTTCAGTAAGCCAGGTTGTTATGGAAACCAGAGGCAGACCTCCATGTCCATATTATTGATCCTAAACAAAATAAAAGTGGGGAGTTGGAAAGAATCATTTCAATCCATCCTCTCCCCTGCCCCTCCCAGCCCCCATCATTTTATTTTAGAAGTTCACTACCAATTTTCACACAAGAGAATTCACAACTCTTCTCTCTTTTGGTTTCCTTCTCAGCACTCCCCCACCCCTTCCTTAATTACAGCTGACTGTTTTGTCACCTCTAGCAGAAAAATCAGCTGAGCAGGGTACCAAAGGAACACCAGAGTAGACACTCTAAATCGAATTTAACACCATAGCAGTAATGCTGTTTGAGCCAAGAAAATCAGCAATGAATATCAATGTGCTTTCCTCATCATTAAAGTAATAATAAATAATAATTGGACAGGATTTTTTAAATGGTCTCAGAGTCTCCCCATGGCTCTTAATACCTTTTGTTCTGTAGCAAGACGGCCAAGCCACCACCCACGATGAATCCCACGATGAATACAGGCACCCTGTGTGTTGAAAACAGGACCCAGCTCTCAAACTGTCAGAGAAAAGGGCGTCATTTCCTTGGACTACTTTTAAAATTTAGCTGACAATCTTCGTACAATAAAAATCCAATTACTCCTTTTGGTTAATAAATTCAGGCATGATGCCAGGAAGACAGCTGACTGGGAGGCCTAGAGAGAGCACTAAATGAATCCAGCCTAGAGGCTACTGTGGGCCCAGAATCGCCACGTTGGTCTCTATGCTGAAAAGACCAGGACACTATTGTTTCTTGCTGAACTTCCCATCTCATCCCAGCAGAGGGCACCAGTGTAATTCTGTTCCCAGCTGTGGCGGCTGCTTGGAAGGCAGGCATGTCACTCCGGGAAGAAATGACCCGAGACAAACTGCATAGCAGTGCAACAGGAACAACTATTGTGATTGAGTCCTATTTTGAAGTTAATCCTAAATCAAGTTTTATTTTTTGGTCTTTTAGATATGACCAAAAACTCAGTCTAAAATTAGATTAAGTCTCTTTAACAAATAAGCCAAAAGTATTGTCTTTGAACTGAATTCATAAGTGTGGATTGTGCTTTGTGTACACTTCATAGAGACATCAGAGTCATTCTGGGAGCAAAACTAATGTGGTGAAGTAAAAACTTTAACCACCCGCTATTTGCTGTTGGACCAAAACTGAAAACTTCTGACCACTTCAAGGTCCAACATGCCCTACCCTCTCCTCACTAACACAAACTACTAAGGCCAGTATCCTCACCAATGCTTCATCATAATGCTCATTTCTTTTCTTCAGACCCTACCCACTATCCTGGTCTCTGAATTCTTTTGCCACAACTATAGACTGCAGTTTGCAAGCAGTCACAAACTTACGTTGTTCTATACTGTCCTGAGTCTTTTTGTTTCTGCTTTAAGGGCCTTACTTTTCTTCCCATCCAGACTGTAACATCCATGACAACAGATGTCACTTTTATAATCTACATCCCTCACAATGCCTGTGTAGTACTGAAATTAAACCTATTAATAAGTACAAATTAATTGAATGACAGTAGAATATACCCATTGCGAGATCTGGGTTTTTCTCCTCTATTCTGATGCTAACTCATTGTGGGACCATGAACAGATCACGCAACCTGAATCCCAGAACATGGTTCATTGTTCGTTAAAACACAGGCAGGCACAACTTCTCCTGGAGACTGTTCAAGCACAGTGGATCATAATATTTTCGTGCAGTGGTCCCAGTAGAGTATCTGATGAAAGACAGGGTCATTTTGCCAAGGATATCATCCATACGCACACACAGTATATATAACGTGTTGCAGATAATCTTAGGAGATTAAAGGACCCTCTTAAACCCTATCCAGTTCCCAGGCCTAGGCAATTTTTAAGTTTCCTTTTAGGTCTAAAACTATAGGATTGAAATCCAAGATGTGACAAGTTATGGCTGGTATCTACCTGGAAAGAGTGTGTTAGCTATTTCCCTTAAGGTATCCCAACCTTTTCTATTGAATCCCTAGATTGCAGTTTCTGAGGGACCAATTACATGAAGCCCAAATTAATCGTAACATCACTACCTGGTGGCCTTGCCTGACTTCCAGGCTCAATCATTACTGATAATGTAAGGACTCGGTGATGTTGCTGAGCTACAAGGTAGGCCAAATAGAATAGTCTCTGACTCCCAGAAGGGACTGCAAACATTATGTGTCTCTCTTGCTGGCCATAAATCATGTCCTATTTGCACGTTTAATTTCCATCATAAAATCAGTTGTAATACAAAGAAAAAAAAAAGTTTCCCAAAAGCTTCAACTGAAAGGAACAGGAACAATGGCGACTCTCTATTAGGCACTTACTATGTGTTCAATAAAATACCAAAATAGACCTTTTTTACACATGATCTACGTAATACCGACAACCCCCAAGTTCAGCAATGAGGATCTTTTATTTCACAATGACAAAGCTTGTGTTGAGTTGATGGCAAGAGCTGGTTAGGGACTGGGCCATTGATTCAAACATAGATAGGTCCGATTCCAAGACCTCTCTGATATTTCTCCTGTGCTGCAGGCCTTCAAGGAAGAGACTTGGCTAAATTACTGGTTGTTGCAATTCTGTCTATTTTTGTAGTATACGTTGAATAATACATTTGTCTTTTGTATTATTTTGAATACAAAATAATACTTTGAAATACTTTACTTTGGGCCACCAAAAAACCATTGTTCTCTTTATTTGCTGGATGAAATAATTTCCTCTGCTAACTATTTCACCTATAGGAAGATGACAGATTATCTATGCTTTTACCATCTTCGATATAAAGATTTGCCCAGAGGGTCTTCGTACGGGGAGAGGAGAGTATGAGGTTGAAGAGTGATTATTTCAGATTATCAGAAGAAAACTAAGGCAAAATGATATTAATTGAGGACCTACTCTGTACCTGGTTCTTTAAATAAATATGTTACTTCATTAAATCCTCACCCACAACTGCTTAAGGGAAACATTTTAATCTCCATCTTATAGATGAAGACACTGAAGATTATACAAATCATTAAAACCATGCAGTGAGGAACCTGGCGTTGAGCCTAGGACTGTCCAATTCCAAGACTGTTTCTCTATGAGGTGTTCAAAGTAAAAAATGTTTCTGAAACATGCCTTGTAATCTGAAACTTAGTATCAAAATAGGCCTGCTTTTAAAGTTGTGAGATAATGAAACTCAATCCTTTTCTTTTCCTGTCTGGAAGCAAGCAGAGACAATGTCTCTTGGTTTGTTGAGGCAGCGCTGGCTGCGGACCGATGCTGCAGAAGGGCTCAGACAATCATGGGCAGGGGGTGTAAGGGGGTCTCTCCTAGGGGAGCTGTGCCCCATCTGCTACTTAGATCTGCTCAAAGACAGAAAATCCATTTGCTAAGGAACCCTTTAGCTCCTGCTGTTTGTGAAGCCGAGAACAGAGAGCGCTAGTGCTGGAAGATCCCATAAAACCATCTTCTTTTACCAGCAAGGAAGGTAAATTGGCGTTGGCCACGGCCAGAGAGCTTGTCAGAAGCAGAGCTACTGGAAAACCACGTCCATCTCTTGGTACCCAGCTCAGTCTTCAGCACCCCTTCAGTCCTGATTCCCACTTTTTCGCCTATTACCCTGCATCCTCTTTTCTACCCTCTCTTCTTTCTCCACTTTGCCCTTGCTTATTCTTTCTGCCTCCCCTGATCAATTTCTGGTCCCCTTCTGCTTTTTCTCCCCCTATATTTTTTCTCCACTTTCTACCCCATTATTCTTCCCTTCTACTCTCCCTTTTCTCTATAGGAAGTGAAGAATCTCTATCCACAACCCCATCTCGTTCCTCCTAAGGGTCCACCTTCCTTTTTCACATTCTGACCAATTTTCCCTCTGAATCAAATATCCTCATTCAGACTCAGAGTGTCTGTGAGCCTAGGAGATCCTTAGAAATAGTTCATGGAAAAGAAGTTGCTGATGTATAAAATTCCAAAGAACTGGGCTGCAAGCAATAAAAATGGACACTTGCCTGAAAAAGTCTCAGCTTTTCTTGTGGGGTTTCAAATTTGAAAACTTAAATGGTTCTTTTCCTTTCAAGCTGTTTATGAAAAGAAATCTCTCCATAGGTATGAAATCCATATTATTGGCCAGTCAGTGGATGTCTATGGAGAGCCTTCTATGTGCTGTGCTCTATTCTGAGCATTGGGGTACTGTGCACCCTTCAAGGAAAGAAAAGTCTACTGAGAGGGAGAGAAACTGAAACAACACAGATAAACACAGTCGTTTTAGGCACTAACAATGCTACGGAGAAAATAAATTAGGTAATGTGATGTAATTGATGGCATTGGTAGGGGTGGTGCCGTTCTGACCAAATAGGGAAGTCTTCTCTGAGTAAGGGACATTCAAATGGAGACCTGAGTGCTAAGAGGCAAGGGCTAAGAGGAGACCATGGGAAGTTCAAGGGAGAAAGCAAGTGCAAAGGCCCTGGAACAGCAGCAAGCTGTATGCACTCAAGAGACCTTAAGAGAGCTATTAGGGCTAGAGAATAGAGAAGAAGGGCAGAGTAGAAGGACATGTTATCAGGAAGCTAAGATGTGAGATCACATGAGGCCTCACAGACTGTGGAAGTAAGTTAGATTGTATTCAGGTTGCAGAAAGTTGGCAAGCATTGGGAGGTTTCATGTAGGGCATTGATATGAACAAATAAAAATTCACAGCTTTGTATGAGTGTTTTTTAGAACAGTCTACTTGAATTTATAAGGAGTCAAAGTCCTCTCAAACCCTAAGCCTAAAATGAGCATGGCATTATGGGACCTATCCCTTTTACTTAGCTGAGTTATGTCTCGTTGGGATGTTAATCACTGAAGAGGCATTTAGGATGTCAGTTTGTGAAGTCAAATAAAGAACTGGCCCCATTGCCCACGCATGTTTCCCTTTGGGGCATTTGCTTCAACATAGGCACAAACAGCTATTGTCCAGTAGAGCTAAGGAGTGGGAGAAAGAAAGGTGACAGAATTTTTTTAATTTTTGAGACTGATTTTGGGCTTTACCCTTCCAGAAATGTTATTTCTGTCTGTATTTCAAATTGTATAGATAGAACTTTTTAAGTAGTATCCCATCAGAAGGAATGCATTGTTTATACAATTATGTTGCACATTGGAGTAGAACTAAAAAATATTACAGGCAAGCTAATAAAATAAGCATTATTAGCTTGTTTTTTTAAGTTAAACAGCCAGTACCCATGGATATAATAATTTTAATAATTTGGGGCCAGGTGCAGTGGCTTGTGCCTATAATCCCAACACTTTGGGAGGTTGAGGTGGGTGAATCACTTGAGGCCAGGAGTTTGAGACCAGGCGAAACAAACATGGTGAAATTCCATCTCTACTAAAAATCCAAAAATTTAGCTGGGCTTGGTGGCACATGCCTGTACTCCCAGCTACTCGGGAGGCTGAGGCAGGAGAATCGGTTGAAATTGGGAGGTGGATGTTGTGGTGAGCCAGGATTGTGCCACTACACTCCAGCCTGGATGACAGAGTGAGACTTCATTTCAAAAATAAATAAATAAATAAATAAATAATTTGGTTAGTAGCCCTGGGTGAGTCGTTCAAATTATATTTGTTTATGATTTGCACTGCAAGTTAAATTTTAGAATTTGAGCAGTATCTGTTTGTAAAATAAACAATTTGAGCTAAGTACAGAGTAGATGCCTACCTGAAAAGATGAGTTTTAAATTATGTTGAGTTTTAATCTTACCAAGGTTCAAGATCTTTTGAATTTGGCCTTAAGTTTAAAACAGTAAATTTCAATTATTATTACTTAAAATGTCAAATCAAAGTTTAACCAAGATCAGAAAATAGTTTGGTAGAGGTATAGGGGATTGCGAGATAGGACCCTACCCCTTGTTAACCTGGCCTCTGCAAAACCACCCCAGTTCCCAGAAACTGCTGCTGAGGTGCTGCTCAATGGAACTCCAAGCTCCAGCAACACAACTCAAAGTTCACAGATTGAGGGCTTTAGAAAATGATTTTTCCTTGGGATTATTATCTGTAAAATACCATTTAGAAAATAAATTTTGCATTGTTTTAATACCAAAGGAACTAATATTAAATGGAACAGGACTTAGTTACCTAAAACCACATTTAGAGGTTACTCAGACCACTCCTATCTGTGACTAAACAATAGGACCATAATATGAATCAATTTTCTGTTGACCTTATAAGCAATACACACAATCTACTATATCATCAATATGGGTGCAATTATCCATACTCATTGTGAAGACCAACTTACAATAAATGAGATTGACTGGCACTGACTATTTTGTTGCTGTCCACATGTAGAAAATAAGTAGCTGAGAAATTTCTTCAATTTGCATTTTTCAAACTATACTTCAGGGCTCAGAAATGATCCACTTCGAGGGTAGGGAGAGATGCAGAAAAAGAGGATTTCTGGGCATCTTCAGTCATCTCCACTTCCCCCTATCATTCTCAACCAAAGCTGCTTTGCTTTAGGGTTTTGTGTATATATTTTAAACTCATTTGAGCAAATAATGCCTAGGCTAACAATTTTGAAAATGTCTGCTTTCAACAGTTACTCACCCATCTGATTCTACCTCTGTGAAGACATTCTTCCACAATGTTCCTCCTAGCACTAAAAGCATCCTTCTCACTAAAAATTAGTGTGAGGGAAGGAAATAGTCAACTCTTCCTCTGCATTAAATGTTAAATGGTTGCAAATCAATCTGAACCCTGAATTCGTCTCTGAAAAACCAGCTGAGAAGAACCATTGCCTTCATCAACATGTCTATTTTTAAATTTTCCTTCTTTTCTCATGAAAGAACATAATAATTTTCAAACTATGTTAATCATGAGAAAGAGGTTTTAGGAAAATTCTAAAATTTAATATTTTGGGTTCCAAGATTTGAGAATTTTACATCTGATAATTACTTTTAACTCATGTTTAAAGTTCTTAAGTATCCATTTTATTATAACTTCACAAATGTAAGAAATTACGCACTTTTCTTTAAAAAAAGATAAAAAGCCTGCCAATGCATTGAAAAGATAGATACAGCTCAGAACAAATTTTGAAGACAATGTACGCATTCCTTCAGCAGCAATTGTTTTTCTAATTCAATACAAGAATACACATTCTAAACTTTACTTTTTTTCCCTTAAATTTAGCAAGTGTACAATGCTCAACAGGAAAGACTGCAAATGTTGAAAATACTTCTCATTCCATGTACATATATATGCCATCACATATATATGCACATAACTATGAGATTTTACAAATGGATATTTATATGCTTCTATACAGATACATTATTTGGAAGTTGATAATTACTATTCCTAGTATTTTAGAATTATCAAAATAAAATTAATCAAATTGCTAAAAATACAATGATTTGGGGTATGCTGGAGCTGACTAACATTGGCTGCTGAGAGCAAGATATTAGCACCTCTTTCCAACTGCTTATTTGGAAATAACAGGTTGGTAGTCTGAAATCAGCTAGGATGGGAGTATTTATATCATAAAAATTGGCAAAAACTACAAATAAAGGCTTTTAGAGTCTTCTTTTATTTTTTGAAGAGCCAGTTTACCAGAATGCCGCTGCAAATAACTGATAAAATCATAATGAATGGTTTACACCTTTGTGGCAAGAAAAAGAAAACTAACTTGTATCTTCCAATAAAGGCCAGGTTCTCCTACGAATCTGTTATAATTAAACCACCAGTATTAAAGGAGGAGATAGGAGGAAATAAAAAATCTTCCATCCCCGGTTTTCCTTCTAAAAGGATTTGATTACACTAACGGGGAGAATGCTTAAACCACATTACTGAACTCTGCACTTTCTTAGCCCTTTAAACTGGAATAGAATTTCACAAAGTGGGGCACTTTTCTGTCTTTTTACGAAATATATGAGGGTTAAGTTGCAGTTTTTGTGTGGGGAAGAATCCCTTCACCCTCCCACCACAATGTCCCTTATTGTTTGTAGTCTAAATAGCTCACAGCTCGTACACAAATTACGTTTACACTAAGGAGTGGGAAAGACTGTTTACTGGTCAGTGTCCCAAAACTGTTGGTTTGGGAACACATTAACAATTCACCTTATAGTGGGGCAACAGCAGGCTCAGTAGACTCTTACACACCTTGCAAAGATTACTTAATTGTGTCATATGAGGAAAAGAAGCCAAGGAACCTGGCAGATCATTTCTTCCCTGGGTGTTCCTGTCACACACTGGCAAGGGCCACCCACAGGTCATTCATGTGGTTGGAGTGAAATTAATCACCTGCTTTCAGTAGAGAGCAACCGTGACCTCCTCTAGTTCTCAATATGTTTCTGAGTATAATGCCATACGCTTACACTGGTCTATGAAGACCTAAATGGTTTGAATTCTGGCAACCTCAGGGATGACTTATGGGCCTCGGTGACAACCAGACTTTCCAGTGAGCTTCTGTATTCATTCTCCTAGGTCGGTTTAGGATTTTCTCTGCTGCGTAATATTATATACTCAAATTATTGTCATAGATTCAGGAAATTCAATAATAAACAACACAGATATGGAGCTACTTTTTCCACTGAAGGTTAAATAGCTGCTGCAGAATTATGACCTGAATCAATTTATTTGTATGTGTGTGTTAATTTGTAGGAAAGGTGGTTTCTCAAGTTTTTAAATAAATGATATCCCTTTTCATTGGATATATTTTATCCTTTAAGATTCAACTGAAGCAACCTCTACACCAAGAACTCTTTCTGGACAATATTCCCCTAATTAGCCAAACCAGGATTTTTAGGCACTATAAATTTCATCTTATATAGCTTTAGCCCCAACTTCTAGCTCTCCCCAACCCATTGCAGATTCACAAACGTGTCCTGGTTACATGACCAGCCGAGAAAGGACCATTACTCTTCACGCACACCCTCAGAGAGACAAGGGGTGTTCCTGGAGCCATTCTTTACTTCTTTTTGGTCTGAAGGGTGAAGAAAATGTGGAACTCACCATTCTTCCAGATTTTCCTTACAGCCTAAACTCTTGGGTAGCCCTTTCCCTACATCGAGTGTGTGAGTGTGTGTGTGTGTGTGTGTGTGTGTGTGTGTGTGTGGTTTACATATGTGTCTGGAAATTGGCAGAAGGGTATACTTCAGGCATGGATACAGTGCTCAAACATATCTAAATTATATTATTCACTTTGTCATACACCAGGAAAGAGAACATTTTTTTCAAGGCTGTAGAAATGTTCATCTTCACTTTATCTGAGAGACACACGCATTCATCATGCACCAGTGAGAAGGGACTATTTTATGTAAGTTGCTTCTGGTTTCTATTCCAAATTCCAAAAGATTCTAATAACTTACACTGGAAAAATAAAACAAAACAGGAAAAAAAAGCTTTCAAAAGTTATTTCACTGTATATGTGCCACCACAAAAGAACATTTATATTGAGTGTGATTTACAAAGAAAGGCAAAAAGCCTTCCTGGAATACTTTCTTCCCCTGAAGATATCTTAAGAACTGGACAAGGAAAATGTGGCACATATACACCATGGAATACTATGCAGCCATAAAATACTATGAGTTTGTGTCCTTTGTAGGGACATGGATGAATCTGGAAACCATTATTCTCAGCAAACTGACACAAGAACAGAAAATCAAACACCGCATGTTATTACTCATAGGCGGGTGTTGAACAACAAGAACACTTGGACACAGGGAGGGGAGCATCACATACTGGGGTCCGTTCAATGGGGCTAGGGGAGGGACAGCAGGGGGTGGGGAGGTTGGGGACGGATAACATGGCGAGAAATGCCAGATATAGGTGACAGGGGGATGGAGGCAGCAAACCACCTTGCCATGTAAGTACCTATGCAACAACCCTGCATGATCTGCACATGTACCCCAGAATCTAAAGTACAATTAAAAAAAAAAGAACTACAGTTTCCCTTCCAAGTAGAATGGTGTGAGTTGATCAAACTGAGATATTTTAATTCTTGCAATCCTCTGATTTGTGATTTGGAGATTAAAAATGTTTGAGAATTGCTGAGTAATCACATATAACGTGTATATCCTTTTCTTGGGACGTTTGATAGCCCAATTCAAACACTCATGCCTGTTAGCCAATTTCACTAGTGGTCGAAGATCCAACTGTTGTGAATGTAGAGTTAGAAAAATACAATTTGAAGAGATTTGTATTGGCTTATCCATATAATATTTTATGTTTTAATGACAGTCTACTGACAAAATTTTAAAATGCTTATCAGATGTCTATCAGATGTATCCATTGCTCTACATAAGCATTCAGGGCTTTATTAACTCTTGAAGCTGTTTAATTACTTTAATGAAATAAAAGCATATAAAAATACGCTGATAACGAATTCAGTGTAAGACAGAAATGAGACTATTGGTAGCAAATTATGGCTGTCTATAGGCTATAGCCTCCTTAGCTATTATAGCTATAGTTTTTCATCCTGAGTCAGAGTTAGGAGGATTATGAATTAGAAGTCCAGTCATATCAGAAAATATCATTTTTTAACTCTTTATATTCAATCTCAAGCATAAGATGGGGTTAGAAACCTCTACTGAGAGGTCTAGTCTAATAATAAACTTTCTTAGGATTGACTCTTCCTAGATTCTTTGCCCCTCTATCTAAACTTCCCTACTATCAGCCCCATCCATTAAACCCATTATCTAATAGTTAAGAGAATAAGGGACTACACAAATGTGAGGATGGTTAGCTAAGAAGCAATATGCCCATACTTCAAAGATGCCTCCTTAGTCTACCATCGCAAACTTACTGCACGTGTGTGTGTGTGTGCGTGTGCATATGTATGTAGAGAAAAAAGAAAAATATTTTATGAATTTGTGTCAATATCTGAAAAATTGTCTACATTTTGAGAAATATTTAATTTTTAGTTCCAAATATAGTTTCACAACTTTAAAATTGGGGAAGGAACATGCCTTTCTGTTTTTAGTTTCTTTTATGAGATGATGGTAACAATTTAATATAAGCAATGAAAGAATGAATGAATGGCCTCAATAATATGAGCCTTTGACTCTGCAACACATTCCTTTATCTTGTCTTTTGTCTGCTTACTTTTTTTAACTAAAGAGTTAATGAAAGCGCCAGGCATGATGGCTCACACCTGTAATCCCAGCGAGGCCAAGACTGAGGTCAGGAGTTTGAGAACAGCCTGGCCAACATGGCAAAACCCCGTCTCTACTAAAAATACAAAAATTAGCTGGGTATGGTGGTGGCTGCCTGTAATCCCAGGTACTCAGGAGGCTAAGGCAGGAGAATCACTAGAATCCAGGAGGCAGAGGTTACAGTGAGCCAAGATTGCACCACTGGACTTCAGCCTGGGCAACAGAGTGAGACTCCAACTCAAAAAAAAAAAAAAAAAAAACGTTAATGATTGTTTTCTAATTTGCCTCTTCTATTATGTTCTTTAATATTTTAGTTATAGAGATACCAGGTCCTTTGGAAATGCACTTGCCAAATGGGGGTAAACTAAACAAGAATATTAAACAGGATACTAATTCTGATGAGCTAAATGTAGGGTAGCAATCGCCTACAATAAAATGACTTTCCTCTGATTGAGATATGAAAATTTTAATTTCTAATTTTCAGATCCTCCTGGCATAACTCATGTATTTGATGGAATCAGTAATACACCTGTTAAGAACAATTGATTTCAACTGATCTTTATAGCTCTCTCAGGTCTAATAAAACAGTACTTGGAGCATTTTTGAAATACAAATCTAACACTCAGAACTACTTTAATATCCCCAATAATTCTGGTGTGATGGGGCTGTGGGAGAATTATGATCAGGAATTATGATAGTTACTGGATATCCATCTGTAAATGCAATCCCTAATAATTCCCAGAAAAGGGTCTGGAATATCCAATTATCCAAAGAAGAGCGATGTTCTTATATTATAACACATTGTTGGGATCCTTAGACATTTCTCTTCTCTTTGTTTCTTCTGGAATAGCACTTGGATAAGTGTCAGGGTTCAACATTGCTAGCTGCCAACAATGATTAAGTGCCATAGTTACTCTAAAGGTAAGGCTTCTCCTTGTAAAAAGGAAAGGGAAAATTACACTACTACATTACTACCACAGAGTGGTTATGATGATTAAATGGAACAATCCCCACAGAGCACTCAGCACAGGGCCTGGCAGTTAATAGATGCTCATTAAGTGCTACCTATTATTAGTCTTTTGTATTTTTACCTTTGAAAGAAGACCTTAAAAACCAACTATAGTAGTCCCTTTTCCTAAGGATGAGATAAATGAGGTCCAGAGAAGCAATGACTCACCTAAAATCTCTAGAAACTCACATCTGGTTGGTAGAAATATTGAGACTTAGAACCCTGGTCTCTTTATTTCAGTTCAAAGTTCTTTTCCCTGCATTGTATTACAGGGCAAGTAGAACAGAGAATATCCTAGTAATGTCCTGGTTGGTATTTCCAATAGCATCAGATCATCACAACAGCTAAGATAAAAAGAAAGTGCAGAAACTGAGATGAAACATAACACCTTAATAGATGGAAAGAACTGTAGGGCTACAGTTAAAGTGAGGATTTAGAGTTCTGTCAGTTAGGCCCTTGTTTTGACACTGAGTGTATTTGTGGGCAGAATACCCATCTGCTTTGTCTCTATTCTTGCAATATAAAAATAGAAAGAAAAATATTATCAAATGACATTGGGATGTTGTCAAGAAAAGCCAATAAAAATGATTACTCTAGCAAAATAAAAGTGCTCCATAAAAGCTTAATAATCAACAGTATTTAAGAGGTATACCACTGAGTATCTGACAGGGTGCCCATGTTTTATAAATAGCATTTATGGACTTCCGCAACCAAAATTTTTATTCTCTGTGAGCAGTCGATAAATTTAGGAAATGGTTGAAACCACATTTCAAATCAAAACTGCTCAGGAGTCACCCTGCCAAATGGGTGTAAATATCCTTGGAAAATCTCACATCTAACTTAGACACAGGTTAGTAGAAGTGGACATATCTTTTGCAAAGCTGAAAAATAGATGATTACCTTGGGCCTTAGGGAAAATATTGTTCTGGGAAACATAAACAATTTTTTTTTAATCCAGAAATATGAGCTTGGTATTTCATTTTCTTGCACACAATTATTCTGGAAATTATAAACTTTGCACCTATTAATTTTGTTAATAATTTGAGTATCAGGACACACATTATATAAAACATTTTTTAGTAAGCAGCAGGCTGCATCTTGGCCCTTGAAGCACTGCTTCATATATATTTTGTCCAAAGTGCATTGGCATAGAGAAGGACCCCATACCTATTTGCAGAATTTAATTGAGATTATAAATATGAATGCTTTCAATGTCATTCCCTGAACCTCATGCTACTCCCCCACTACCAAGTAAAAATTCATTAAGGTCAAAAGACCATATCTTGTTTATGTTTTGTTTTGTTTTGGTTTTTCTGAGACAGGGTCTTAGTCTGTCACCCAGGCTGCAGTGCAGTGTTACACAATGATGGCTCCCTGCAGCCTTGACCTCCTCTGGTGATTCTCCTGATTCAACCTCCAGAGTAGCTGGGACCACAGGCACATACCACCACACTCTACTAATTTTTAAATTATTTGTAGAGATGGAGTCTCCTTCTGTTGCTCACGCTGGTCTCAAACTCCTGGACTCAAGTCTTCCTTCCTCGGTCTCTCAAAGTGCTGAGATTAGAGGCGTGACCCACCACACTTAACCAAAGGACTATATCTTATTTATCTTTGTGACCCCAATACCTAGCACAGAAGAAAGTTAATATAAAGGGAAGGAAAAAAGAAAGGAAGAATCAAAAAAAAAAAAGAGAGAGAAAGGGTAAGAAGGACGGAGGAAGGATAAAAAAAGAGGAGGAAGAGAGGTAGGGAGACACTAAGTTAATTTTTCTATTCAGAGAATGGCAAGAGGAAACTCCTTTCTCTTTTCTTGATCATTACTGATGGCAACAATTTGCATGATGTACTGAGATCTTAAAAATAAAATGCAGCCAAGATCAACATACAGAACATCGAAAGTCACTCAGAGCAGCTACACTTCCTACTAGCATAATTTAAGGACCCTGTGGCAGCCACCCAATGAATATCACTGATTGATAGCCTTCTGAATAGGTTACCTTGGTAGTGCCATGACACTGAATATGACCACAGCAGAGTCCTCTACTGGGGAAAATCAATTGGCTACCATGGAGAAGAGGAGACATAAAACAGAATTCCTTCACTGAGCACCAATGAGCACAGTGACACTACTCAGCAGGAGATTCCCAAGGATATAATCACTAAAGGGGTCTTGAAAGTTCTCTACTCACAGCTGAATGGGGCAGTGTCCCACAGATATTTTAAACACTCGTCTTCCTCTAAAGGAAACATTATCAGAGGTGCACTGAAATGTTTTGGTCCCAGGCACGTAAAGAGTTGGGCAGGCAGAGTGGCAAAGTAGGGAGAGGGTGACATACTTGGAGAATTTAAAACAATGACAATAATCAACCAACTTCAAAGGTCAAAATGCAAATGACATACACCCATAACAAACAGGTTGGCAGTAAATAATAAAAGAAGGAAAATAAATAACATTTATAATTCACGAAACATTTCCATAGGTATTAAAGTAATAATCATATCTGATCTAAAATGTTTAAGCCTGGTATTGACAGAAATTATTTTCTTAGATTCTCTCTTTGTACATATTTTGCCCCTTAACCCTATTGCACCCTCTTAGAGTATTTCTCTATGACCCTCCAGGCAGCCATAGAATCCTAAAGCAACCAATGATAGCCACACATTTCCAAATAGTACAGCACAGTGGAAAATGCTGCCACTTTAACTCAGATTAAAATGAAATACAGTGGAAGGTAGAGGAAATGCCGTATAGGGCACCTGGGAATTTGGACCTGATATGATGTGATAGATCTCCTTGTCATCTCTACCTTCTGTGATCCCATGAGATTCATCACAGCAGGGTAATTTGTGCTTGTCACATAGAGCAGCCAAGGCTAATAGATACCTCAATCCAGAGAGAAGAAATGGGCAGCATTTCAGAATCTAACCAAAGGGACCAATACCTATCCAACTCAAGAAACAATGTAAATTGCACTTTATGATTACCTTCAAGTTGAACTTCACCTATGCTTTCAACCACCTTTGAATGCACATAATAAAGTCTGATTAATTAAGATATTTTTCAGTCAGAGTTTGTAACATTTAGGGCAGAGAAGACTGCTGTTTGTTTTCACTGACCAGACACATTTTTAATCAAATAAGTGAATAGAGTAAGCAAAGCTGCAGGAGAAATATATAAATGAGTGAACAAGTTATTATCTATAACTTAAATTTTATAAATTTATATCCAATATTTGATACTTGTTGACCATTTACTACATAAAATATGTCATTAATTCATTTGGAGTTATCATACCCTGAAAAAAAAAATAAAACTTAATTTATTTAAAAATACATATCAGACGTTTTACTGATTCAAGAAGTCCTTCTATCAATCCAAATCACTTGTGTATACCTAAAATCATATAAGTTCTCTGTTTCTCACAACTTTAGAAATCCCAGTTTAAAAATATGGTCTGTGCCATGTCAGATATGTTCTGTAGGTAAAACCATGATTAATTTCTAAGATTTAGGAAAATGACACAGTAGGTAACTTGTCTATATGCAAAGTGATTTCCAGACATCATATCTGAGGCTCAAACCTTAAATCTAAAGAACAGTAGCTAAGTTTTGCTTTGCTGAGTAAATTAAAACCCACATCCCACTTTTTAACACATGCCTTACCTTTTCCAGGGAAAAATTCCCATCTTCTAAACCTCAGTGTCTGGCCCCTGGGACAGTTGTGTGGTTAGAATAAAGATTCAAAATGAATCACTGGTAAAAAAGAAGCATGTGATTTATCCAGAGCTGGAATATGCTAATAACAATGTTAATTAATGTAATCTGGCATCATAGTCACAGAATTTTAGGGATAAGATGAAAGAAGTAGACCTAAAATATCTAGAATAGTCACCTGCCATATTGTGGTATCTAATTTTGGAGAAACGTGTATCAAGGTAAACGTCCAATCATTACTTTCTCAATCTGACGCTCAGATGCCAAACCATTTCTCAGACCACTCTCATGGAGTAGGTTTTCTCCCAGGGAGCACACTGCAGTTCAGTCCATATTTGAACCCTTGGATGACAAACATCATTGGTTAAACCCAGGTGCTTGTAAAGGAGTAAATCCAATCTTTTAAATGGATACAGAAGAAACTTTGTCTTTGAGGATCATTGAGTATCTATGAATACTTGAGGCTGGGTCATATTGGACTAGAGAAAGATCATGGAAACTGCTGGCCTCCTTTACCACTGTGGATGTATTGGGGTGAGGGAGGGATCTAGTCTTTAGGGATGAAGCTCTGTTAAATTGATTTTGCTCTGGGAATATTCTATTCCAATTCTGCACAATTGAGCAGTAATAGTGAAAACACTCCAACTTTCAAGTTACAGCTCCAAACTGAAGAGAATCCAGTACCTTTTTGTAATCATAGGAACCCTCAATTATTTATGCATATTGTAGAAAGTTGTGTCTTCAATAATAAAATGATTATTTATGTTTGACTTCACAGCATGTTCTGTATTGGGGGTTTTTCTTTGTTTTTGGCAACATCAACAGACTTATTTTCCTAATTATGTTTGACCCCAATTAATGTAACAATTAACATTCTCTGAGGATACCCACATATACACACACTACTCACCAACTGATGGTGGAGAGAATGCCCAGAAACATATTGTGAGATAGGGGAGGGTGGTCTGAGATTATACTTTTGCTGCCAGCAATTCATACACTAGATAATCTGGATCAAGAAGAGGTTGGCTGTATTTATACCAGGCATTTTCTAGAGCCAAATAATCACATTAGCTAATTCCCATCCATAAAATATATCTATCGTCAGTAATTACGTATTAAACTAAGTCTATCCGCACACAGAATACTTTTTTAAAGCAGTTTTATCTAGCTCGACTGCATATATCAATCCAATTAAGATAACTGCCAGATTTTTCTAGTACTGGCTGCTACATAGACCTGCTTGAGTCCTCTCTCAGGTTTAGAGATATTTGGGAATGTAACCTTAGCTCTTAGTCCTGCCACTTTGGGAAATTAAGCCCAGCTTCCCTTGATTTCTGGAAAACATCTTCTAGACTGTTTCCTCTCCCTTGATAACCCAAGTGGCCCGGCTTTTTGAATAGCAACTCCCCTCCCCATCTACCCACTGCATCTGACCCTCGAGGTTGCTCACCTATCTTCTCTTCGGCTTGGCTGCTCTCCCCAGTCTCCGTTGGAGGCTGGGCTGTTGCCTTGGCAGCAGCATCCTCTGCAGCAGGGGTGGTGGCAGCAGCAGCAGTGACAGCAGCAGGCACATCGGCTTGTTTAGGCTCCTCCTTGGCTGGGGCATCTTCGGCCTTGGAGGACGGCGAGTTATCAGTGGAAGCTTTAGTGGCACTTTCTGTCTCAGCTGAGCCGGCCTTCTCCTCTGAGGATGCAGGAGCCTGAGGGGCTGCCTGCTCTGTGGCAGCATCACCCTCCCCCTTCTTCTCCTCAGAAGGAGTTTCTCCTGCTTTGCCGGTCTCATCAGGCTTGGAGCCAGTGGCTGGGGCTGCTTCGGTAGTAGTGGGGCCTTCTCCTTTCTTCTCTACCCCATCGGCAACAGGGGCTTCATCCTTCTTCTTACTCGCATCAGCCTCAGCAGCTTGGGCATCATCCTTCTTCTCTCCTTTGAGCTTTTTCCTTGTTATGTGTCCACGGAAACTAGCCTGAATTTTGGTCGCGGCCTTATGAGCTTTATCTTCTGGTTTGATACCATCTTGTTCAATCTTTTGGTCCTCATCATTTTTTTCAACCTTTATGGAGAAAAGAGGGGGAAAAAAGGAGAGGGCTCTAGTGATGTTCTTCTCCTTTAAATCTCAGCATTCAACAATATTTACTGAGTGATTAACTTTGTGCCAGACATTGTTTCGGTAGTTAAGAATTCAAGCCTCCTCTTTCTACCACAGTATGGGAAATGTACTGTCCTTTGGAACCTTCCAGAATCACTGGCTTTTTGTTTCTGGAGACAGAGTCTCAATCTGTCACCCAGGATAGAGTGCAATGGCATGACATTGGCTCACAGCAATCTCTGCCTCCCAGGTTCGAGCAATTCTCCTGCCTCAACCTTCCCAGTAGCTGGGATTACAGGCGTGTGCCACCATACCCAGCTAATTTTTATATTTTCAGTAGAAACGGGGTTTCACCATGTTGGCCAGGCTGGTCTCAAACTCCTGACCTCAGGTGATCCACCCACCTCTGCCTCCCAAAGTGTTAGAATTACAGGCTTGAACCACCTCGCCTGGCCACTGGCATGATTTCATATGTATTTCCTTTCCCCAGCTCAATGTTGCTCCATGTCAAACTTAAACTAACAATTTTTTAAGACATACTTTGACAACTCAAATCACATTTACAGGCTGGGTGCAGTGGTTTACACCTGCAATCCAAGCACCTTGGGAAGTGAAGGGAAAAGGATCACTTGAGCCCAGGAGTTTGAGACCATCCCTGGCAACATAGTGAGACCCCATCTCTACAAAATATTTTAAAATTAGCCAGGTACAGTGGCATACACCTGTGGTCCTGGCTACTTAGGAGGCTGAAGCAGGAGGATCATTTGAGCCCGGGAGGTTGAGGCTGCAGTGAGCTGCTGTTGTGTCACTGCACTTCAGCCTCGGTAACAGAGTGAGACCCTGTCTCAAAAAAGCAAACAAGCCAGAAACAAAAACAAAAAACAATTCACATTCACCCCAGGTTTTTATTAAAGAGCTCTGAAAGATATAGGGATTTCAGGGTTTTTGAGGAGGATTTTGCATAAAATTTTATGGTTTTAAAAAGATACTATGCAAAAGACTAGTCCCCCAAGTTTTAAGCCTGATAAGGAAATTAATAAATGTAAGACAAAGAGTATAGTAAAAGTTTAAACCATAAATCCTATCAGAATTTTATGCAAAATGTAAATGAGTTCCAAGTCTTTAAGGGATTTGTTTAGAATGTGACAACTTACAATGCTGGTCACAAAATAATGTCTAACTTTCTTCTGCGCGTGATCCAACATTAGTAATAAACATACCAAGCATTCAAAATCTGAATAAAAAAAGACCATTATTCCTGAATTTTAAAAAATGATGGAAACCCTGTTTCTCTTTTTGAAAAAGCAACATATATTCACTAAGTCACAATTCCTTATTCCCAAAGCAACTGGGAGCCTAAAATGTGTTTACGTTATCATCAATAGAGCCATCTTAGTACTAAAGACAAGAGACTAGCATAGATATTTACACCTTTTGATGGCAACATTTGTCGCATAATATACACTGCAAATGATTATTTCCCACATGAAAATTAAATCAGAGGATAGGAACAGCAGGTATAGTTATAGAAAGAATTGTGTAGGCAAGTACACAAAATTCTATCCAGTTCCATTATTAACCATGGTGCCCCAACATGGCTACTGATAGTCTCCATTTTTAAATCTCTTTAACTTTTGAGCATTGAACTTTTGTTCACTTTTGTGAACACTGTTCTAGGGGAAATAACAGCAGTGAACAACACAGCAACTTTCTCTCAAAAAGCCACTAATAAAAGAGTGTTTATCATGTAACATGTTCTATGCCTGGTTTCATTCTTGACCTTTGCTCCAGTTTAGGAGGTAAGCTAATACAGGACAACTCAAGACAAGTTTTCCACCTGTCAAACCAGCTTCTGCTAATCATGATGTGGGACAGTTAGACATTCTTTGGACAAGCATATAGACCTCTTGCTGCATAGGACCATCAACATACCAGTGATACACAAAAGTATTTTTGAAAATGAGCTACATGTAAGAGTAAAAGCAGGTTTGATAATTTTCTCAGTAAAATTCAAGTCAATTTTTTCCTTCTTCCTTAATTAACCATGCATGCATACACGCAAAGATTAAAGGGAGTACGTAAAAAGCACTTGGGGGATGCCCATCCTGTTCCCTCCTCCACTGCTTAGTTGTCTGATGCACTACCACCTTCTCCCTATCCTGCTCCTCTTGCTGACTCCTACTCGGAGGAGCACAGCCCAGGCTGAGACATGGGAGCAGCTGTCCCTGCCAGTAGCTCTCTCCTCAGGAATGGAAGCATAACCCTATAAAATTAACAGTTGTGAATGGAGCATGGAGCCAAGATGTTGGTAATTTATTTTACTCTACCTTGAGGATTCCGAATGAAGCACCATCTTATATTTTAGGACACCTGCACTTGGGTATTGATCCCAACTGGTTCTTTAAAACAAATACTGCTCTTTGTGAAACTAGACAAATCAATTGTTTCAGAAGGGGAAGGTGTGCACAAAAGACTCTCTAGTGACTCAAGAAAGCTAAAATTTTAGAGCTCTGTCTTGTCTTCATGAACACAAAGCATAGGGGGATGAAACTCTTGAAAAGCTGAAAATCACAAAAAGAAAGAAGCTGAGAGTCTCCATGTATAAAGAAATAAACTACATGGGTAAAGAAAGGGCTATCAATTTTCTCTCTCCCTCCTCTTTCTCTCTCTCTGTCAATTTCTTAGAGCATTTGCAACTTTGATATTTTAAATGATCAGAATCTAAGCTTCTGAACACAGTATCTATGTTAAAATGACTTTTTAGAAAGGCTGAGACTAGACTAGGGTGCCAAGATTATGAGACAAAACTCACCTGAACCCAGAAGTATAAGAAATTCAAGAGAAGCAGGAGTAAGCAGAAAGGGGGAGAACCATGAAAAACAAGAGTTAGGAGAGAGAAGTAAAGCCAGGCCTACAAGAGGCAGGTACCCGAATAAGTGACTACACCCAAAGAGATGCTCAAAGTACTCCACAGGCATGCAGCTCATCCTGGAGACACTGCTGGACTTCATCATTAGAGATTTAAGAAAACCAAATTTTAGAGATTAGTTGGAAAAAAAGAAGACAATACAACCTTTTCCAGATAGTGGTAAAGAGATAGCACACAGGGAAAGGAAAGGAGAAGAAAGGAAAAGGGAGGGGAGGGGAGATGATGAAATGAAAGAGGGGAGGGGAAGAAAGAAACAAGGCTAAGAAGAGGTCAGATTTCAGTGATTGAACAGAGACACCCAGAAATACAATTATTTCAAGTTAAAACTGGGTTTGAAGCTAGATAGCGCTGGATTGCGTTTGTGTGTCTTTCTTTTGTACTTCCAGTTGAATTTATTAATATTCCTTAAATTACAGATTATTTCCTGGTAAAATTCTTTTCACAATACAGAACTAAAGGTAAGTGGACTGGGAGTGTATTTTGTTAGAAAAGGAGAAAGAGAAAATTTCCCAAAACTGGCTATGTGGAGTAGCCCTAGGTTCTGAGAACACTTTGACCTTTTTCCGGTTGGAAATAGAAGAGCTTACTTAAGACAAAGGACATTCAAGGCCAGAAACCAAAGACCACTCAGCACATTCACAACAATACTTTCACTTTCTAAAAGGGACAGCTCTGGCCCTGAAAAGTCAAGTGACTTGCCTAAATTCATACAGCAAGTGAGGGAGGCAGCAGCCCAGCTTGTATTTGACCTCAATTCTTCTCCCTTCCCACCTACATCCAAGTCCAATGTTATTGCATCACTGACCTGGAATAGGTTGGACTTACTTGTGGTAGATAGTCCATAAGGCCTCATGTCAGCATTCTTTTTCATTTATTCATTTAAAAATACTCAGCGCCTATGTCAAGCACTATACAAATGCTACTGAATGGAAGGATACTGAGTCTATCCACATAGAATCCTTTTGAAAATACACTTAAATCACATCATAGTAATTTAACAATCAGTAACTTCCCAGGAATTTGCAGTAGACATCTGATCTTACACTCATCTTTCCAAGTAAGGCTCACATTCTAAAACTGTGAGTTACAGATGGAATGTCCAGAAAGGGAAACCTGGTATCTAATGGCTAAGAAGTCAGCTCATAAATGTCACTAAAGATAGATTTATTTTTTTAAACTAAGTCTTGCCACAAATAATCTTTGTAATAAACTCTAATGTTTCTGAGGGAATTTCAAAATTATTTCATTTTTATATAGAATTGTTGATATCGGTGAATTAAGTAAAGAGGACATTCTAATGCAGTACATTGTAGGTAGGAAGGGTATCATTACAAGTTATCATAAGGTTTTTGGGAAACTTTATTGCTGTGGCTTAATATGTTCTACTAATTGGTTTGAGAGCTCTGCAATTTATGAAGTCTTAAAGGAAACCAAGGAACAGGACATCCCTGCTATTTAAACAAACATTCAAATCTCAGATGAGTATTGGTTGGAAAATGAAGAGTACCATTACATTAACTTGTTGACACTAATAAAATTTCTAAATTCATTAGGTGAATGAACAATAATTTTAACTGATATTTAAGAGTTACCAATAAGAAAGCCAAATATAGGAAGTAATTACTTAAATATTCAACATTGTTGCTCTGGTCTTCTTTTCCTTTGGGGAAAGGAGGAATGGACAACTTAAGATTTATGCTACAATGTCCAAACGTTTGCATTCAATATGTTACAAAAGAGCTCTAGGCAAAAATCCATGAATGGCTAACTTTCAGAACTAAAAATAACATCATCCATTCATCTGGGACACCTCAATGCATTTCAGTTTTTCCAGTTATCATAGGAATGCCTCAACCTTCCAGGCAAATTAAAACTTGGCCCTGTATCTACTTCTGCTAGCTATAAATAGTACTATTATAATACTTAAATTTTTTAAAAAAACAGGATTTAATTTTAAATGCATTACAAATCATTGATGTACACAAATTCTTCTTTCTGAGAATATCGTTAGTAAACCAAAATATAGCCCATTTGATCAAGCAAAGTTATTTTTGAGAACAAACTTGAAAGGCCGGAGATATCCTAAACAATGTTTTTTTAAACATGCTATAGTTTCCATGCCTATCAGAATCTTGTACAGCCTATAAAGGAACCAGAATAAAATGTTGATAAATATAAATGAAATCTAGAAGTACCTACTATGGCTCACTTTATTTTTTATTAATAAATTATTGAGGTGAAATTCACATAAGATTTCACTGTTTTTCAGTATCACTGATATTATGGCAATTGACTTTAGGGAAAATTTGCAAGTATTAAAGGAGTTCACAGTGGAGCTTCTGTACTTTCTTTAAACCTAAACAAAGATCAAAAATACAGTAAAATACTCCTGATGGAGGAGAGACGGGACTGTGGGCCAGCCCTCTCCAGTTCTATAGATGGAATGTCTCTGCAGGTTTCTGTGCAAGTGTAAGGAAGAAAGAGCCATTTAAAAAGATGAATAAGCACAGCTGGGATATACCAGATCCCTCAACATGCAGTCTGGTTTGAAGACCTAACAAAGAGTATGAGGGGAATGGGGAGCAGGATGCACAGAGAAGCAATGAAACTGTGTAAGAAAACAAAATATCTCATACTAGAAACTGCAGTAGTATGTTAACTTTTCAGATAAGAGCTCGTGATCAAAAGATGGGTCTTCAGTCCACTTTCATGTATTGTTTATTCAACATGTACAGCCTACTTGTTTCCAAAACAGCATGAGGTGGTATCTTCAACATGGTATAAAGCATTATCAGGTTAGAACTCAGCTTCCAGTCTAAAAAGTTATGTTTTATTTTATTTTGTACATTTATAACCCTATTATGTCCCACAAAGACATAGAAGAGGCAAAGAACATACTGCAATTGCTGCTTTCAAACAGATGAAAGTCAGTCAGCCTTTGAGAAATACCCTGTCTATTTTACTTACAACTGAATGTCCAGTTTCTAGAATGGTATCTGATACAAAGTAGATGCTGAATTAATATTTGTTGGACAAATCCAAATCAGAGCATCTCTATTAGTGCCATTTCAGAAGGATGATGATAGGTGAAGAAATCTGGATTTGATTTTGCCAATTTTTGTTAAAACCCTTCACTTCTCAGTGGTGGAATTCAAGAGCATCTGACTACAACAGGTATTTGGTCCTCCAATTACAGAAATTCATAAGCAGAAGTTTAACAAGGAGAGAAATATCAAAACTGCAGAAACACCCTTGATCATAATAATAAACAAGCACTTGAGAATAACAATACATCTAAGATAAAGACAACTTATTTATATTTATTTATCTATTGACTTGTTAAGGGTCATATCAATAAGATTATTTTCCTCTCCGTTTCTCTCTCTGCCTCTGTGTGTGTGTGTGTGTGTGTGTGTGTGTGTGTACGCACGCGCATGTGCGTGTGCTTTTTTTTTTTACACAGGGTCATGCTCTGTCACCCAGGCTGGAGTGCAGTGGCACCATCTCAGATTACTGCTGCAGCCTCGACCTACCAAGCTCAACCAATCCTTCTATTTTGGCCTCTCAAGTAGCTGGGACTACAGGCATGTGCCATCATGTCCAGTTAATTTTTGTATTTTTTGTAGAGAAGGACAACATTTCGCCATGGCCTATATGCTTTTTCACTAGAAAAGCTCGTGAAAATATTCATGGGAGATTGCTATAGAATTTCTGCTTCCCTCTATTTGTATTTAATCTGTGTATTGCTCTCCAAGGCTTAAGAGGAGTAGGCTGGGAATAACTAGTCCTTTAGTTATTCAAGGAAGGAAATCTCCTTCCCTAAACTGGGATTGGAAGAGCCCAGTGTTGCGATGAGGCACATTATTTATGCTGATCACGGACCAAGGCACAAGCCAGACAGAATATCTCGACTAAACTCGTCTAGAAAACTTTTGGGTATAGCAGACATAGGTAGGTATAAGTTACCTAACTGAATCAAAGGTCAAAATCACTGACATTCAGGAAAATACCTACAGGAAGTCAGCACTGGGAGGAGCAGTGGGAGCAAATCCTCTGATGAACACTGCCACTGCAGAAGCATATGTTGACCCCCTCAAGAAGTGACATGCTCAAAGGACAGAAGGGCTGGCAAAGTGAGGGGGACACTAGATTCTGCTCTCAGAGAGGTTTATATGCCTTCAGCAGCCACTGTGAGCTAGGAACAAAGGGGTGGAACTCCCCACCCCTCAGCTAAAAAGGCTATCACAGACCAGTACATGAGAGGGACTGAGAGGCGGCTACTGCTAGCCACTGAAGAGAGAAGAGCTGCAGGCAACCAATGCATCAAGAAAAAGTCAGAAAAGCAGTCTACCAGCAGACAACCCCCAGGACCACCACCAGAGGTGAATCTTTCCCAGTTGAGAGGCCCCAGGAGCAAACCACATGCCAAGCTCCTAAAGATGGTCAGAGCTTGGCATGTGACCAGGAGGAAGAGAGCCCCAGAGCCCAAGGAACTTAGCATAAAACAATCTTCCTTCGAGGTAAGTCATTGCAAAGTGTCTCTCATCGGACACTCAAAAATGTGAGATGCAATAAAATAAGTATTAAATTACTATAGTCTTCCTACTATAACAAATAAGATTGTTGATCTTTTTTTTTAATTAAACCCCCTTCATAAGTTACAGTCTGAGCCAGTAGGTACTTGAGACATTTTGTTAAATGAATAAATGAGTGAGAGACTTTTCTCACCCACTATACCACACACCCTTCTTCAAATATTGTCACTCTTGGTCCACTTCTCTGTCTTTTCCCTCTTAGTTCTCATGACCATCTGCCATATATTTTTACTTTATTATTAACTGAATCTTCCCTTGGACTATAAACAATCTGAGAGCAGAACTTTGTTTTTTTACAATCTTCTAAGCTTCTGTGACTAAAATTGTGCTGGCACATAGTTGATACTAAAAAATATATGTTTTTAGTTGTTGTATGACCACATGCCACACTGTATTGCTGCTCAGAGAGTGTGTAAATGGGCAGTGCTTAGCTCACTGGCTGGGTGTCCTCGCTCCAGGTCACTAATGCTGGAGCCTTCATCAAGTCACTCTCCAGAAGTCATCTTCCTCTATCTTCTTACATTTGTGAGTGCACAATATATACATTTAGTATTTCAATTCAGTCCTCATGATGATCATGTGAGGAACAAATCACTGCGCCTGTTTTATAATCAACACAGATGAGGAACCAGAAAGGAGCCCAGTGTCATCCAGCTTCTCAGTGACAAAGCCCATGCTTAGTCCTACTCCTACAGAGGTCAATATTCCCTGATGCTTAAGAGCATGGGCTGTGGAGTTAGACATGTGTAAGTTTGCATTCCAGCTCTGCCACTTACTTGGCAGATCCTGACGTGGGGCAAGTCAGCTTTAGGTTCCTCATCTGTAGGATGAGGGAATAACAGAACTATCCCATTGGCCTAATACAAGAATCAAATGAGTTAATATACATAAAGCACACAGCACAGTCCCTGGCACATTGTACATACTCAGAAAGGGGTGGTTGCTGCCATTATTCTCATCATAATTATTGCCATCATCATTATTCTCTCAGAGTAATTTCTACAGCATCATGACACTATGTTAAGGCATATTAATGAGAAAGATACCAGAGGCGATTTGGGCACAAGACAGTAATCATCCTGATGGTTGTAGGTATCTTCACTCAGAGAGTGGAAAAGCTGTTCCTTAACTCTACAGTACTACTGAGCTATCTATCCTCAGAGAGATAAGCAGAAAACTATGCAAAATGTGTCATAATATTCAACTCTATTCCTTCCTATCTTGCGAAGGGGGAAGATCTGTTTACGTTGTCAAAGTTAAATCACAGTCCCACTCTACTATCACCTGACACACAGCAAATGATTCCTTCTCAGTCTTGTCTATATTATCCATCCCCAAAATCTTCACCTAGTACAGCTGCTTGGCGATAGAAATTCATTGAAACTAGAAACCTATTCATTCCCAAAATATGTGCCCTTCACCTGACATCCCCTAAACACACACACACACACACACACACACACACGCACACACACACGCACACACACATATAAAACAAAAAAAAACAAAACAACTCATTTAGCTACTATTTCATATACAGTATCTGTCCCATTGACCCAACTATATCCCTCACACATCTAGTAAAACAATTGCCTCTGCAGGTTCTGAGAGCTACTCTATGGGCTTATGTGTGGTAATACTCAGGCCTGGTAAAAGTTATAAATGAAGCTGCCAGACATTTTCTAAGGAACTAGCTTAGGAGCATCTGGTACTGAGGATTCTCATAATTTAAAATTGCCAAGTGTATCCAATGCACCCCCATTGGATATTAGTAAAGCCCAAATATTATGTACCTAGTATATAGTAAAGATGCATAACACAATGTCATCAGAATGCATGCTAAAAGTCTAGTTGGTGGGAGACAGAAGGAATTTAAGATCCCATTTGCCAAAGGATGGGGTTGGGGGAAATGACAGTGGCTTAAATTTATGCATTACAGGTTATGAAGTACTTTCTACTTAAAAATGTTCCTCAGAGAATTATAATGATGTCGGCTAAGCAAGTGTTCTTTTCCCTTTAAAAAATAAGGAAACAAAGATTGTGGAAAGCCCCACAATTAGTGGAATGGGCCTTAAACTTAGCTCTCCAACCTCTTATATTTTAAGGAAACTAACAGAAAATTCAATCTAAGAATTCAACACTAAACACTCAAAAAGTATTACTGAATAAGTAGCAATCCTAATATCAGCTTTAGGATTACTTGAAGTAGTTTTAATAACATTGATCTATATTTCAGATATTCTGAAGGGGGAATCTCCAGAATGTTTGTGTAGGAGGCATTATGGGAAAGAACATGTTTGCAAGGGAGAGCTGAGTGATTTTTCTCGAAACTGTACTTGTATAGCAAGCATACTGCTTTTTGAAGTATACCTATTTATCTGAGGGATCCAATGGGATGATTTTGCAGGGACAGTGTTGTTGTCTATCAGCAGTAATTTGCACACACCTTAACATTCTATATTAGTCACCAGGTGACTATATAATCACCAAGTGATTATCTTTACAGAACAGTACTTGAGAAATCTTAAAAAAACAAAAAACAACAACAACAAAAAAAACCGAGCAAATACATTTCTCCCTGATTCTAGGAGGTATGTTGTTGTATTCTTCCATGTGTAGAAAAAAACAACTGAATGTCTTTTTTTTGGGACTGGGGTGGAAGGGGATGGCATCAGGTGCAGGGCATGTGTTTGAGCATGCATAGATTTCCATTTTAATTAGATTTCTATCGCCAAGCTGCTGGGCAGCTTAACGACAAATATGTAGGACTCTAGAAAAAAATCTATAACTGTTAACTCTGGATCTAAGTTTGTTCTTGTTGTTATTGTCCATTGTTCTTATTTTCTTGACTTCCTCTTCTTTTTTGGCACTGAGTTCTCTCTCAATGATCAGTCATTGACACGTATTGATTACTTGTTACCTGGCATGGTTTGTGGGTCAAAAGGTCTGAGTTTGAGTCCTGGCTCATGCACTGCTTGAATGTATAATCTGGGATAAATTACTTAATTTCCCTAAGTTTCAATTTTATCATCCCCCATATTATGAATCCTAGTACCTATTGTGCAGAATTTTTTTGAGGGTGAAAGAAAATAGTATTTGTAAAATGCCTGGAAGAAGACAATACAAATGAAGTGAGAATTGCTACTTTCTGGAGACTGGGGAGTGAATGAATTATATGGTAAAAATATTTTATAGTTTTCTTTTCTCTGATAGCTCCATAAAGGGATGTTTCAGGGCTATTCACACTTTAAAAAAGTGCCTCCCCCCAATACATATAAAAAAGCGGCCTTTAAAAGCAATGACATAAAATATCCTCATATCCTTGGAGAACATAATACTAACAACAAATTTTAAAATTATATGTCAAGCACTCTTCTAAGCACTTTATTATATGATATATCTATACCCCCAAATATATTTATTAAATATAGTTTGTATATTAACTAAGTTCTAGGAACAAAACTATACAATGGGTACTATTATCTTATAGATGAAAAGACTAAGTAGAGACACATTAATTAAGTAATTAAGTAATTTGCTCAAAGTCATACAGCTAGTAAGTGGCAGAGCCAGGGTTTGAAACTAAAATACTTGTATAGATTACATGTGAGTTAAAAATTACCCTAGGAAGCCAGAAAGTCAAGAAGCCAAGTGAGGAATAGGTTGATCTGCTCTCTGAAGGTTTTTCCTCAAGCCTGCCAGGCAAGGTATAAAGTGGAGTTCAGAGTGGAATAATTCGGGGCACGACTTTGTCATCACCAATGTCTGCCGATGCTGGCCTAGTTCACTGTCTAAAAGACTAGGCTGCAGAGCTGTCACTCCAATTTTATCTTCCTGTTTTGAGATCTCTTTACAATAGAAAAGTAGAAATAAATTTTTTAAGCAAGGGCTGAGGTGTTATGACCTCGTCACCCAGGTGACGCGGTGACTCATTTTCCTTGTTAAGATTTTGACAGGGAAAATTCACACTTGAGATGTTGAAAACATCCCAGAGACCAGAAATATCAGACAGCAGGAAAAGCAATACTGGGAGTAGAGGGAAGAAGAGGGCATCAGGTCAGGAATTACGGCTATTTAATAAATGAGAAAAGCAAATGGACCGACTAGAGTCAGCCTTATGCATGCTTATCAGAAGGACGGGGTTGAGCAGGTGGTAAAGAGAAGGTTCTGCGATTTATTCCTGAGTGTGTGGGTTTAAATTCAGCCTGAGTTCCTGAATTAAACATTGCTTTTTACTTGCACCATTTCTGTTCCTTTTTTCATAATTGTAGTGAGGTATATAAGGAAATCCATCTAGAACTGTTTCATGCATGCTGTACAAGTTGCTCTGAATCTAATGATACTCAAAAAATATCGTATTATTTATGCAGCATAAATTGTGGGGGAAAATGTTCTATATGTTTGATGACTGTGTGGTTCATGGTACAAAGCACACCTCCCACTTTGTGGTTCTATGGGGAGAAACACTGAATTCTTTGGCACCATCAAAGAGAGAAAATTCCCTTTTATTTGTTTTGGAAACCAGGCAAGCAAATTTTATAACTCCTGAATTAATTCATATAAACCTGCATTCAGGGAATAATAAAAATAATCTAATCTTTGAATGAAAGAATTTGGCTAAATTTGGGTAAAAATAGGAAGATATTGTCTAATTCTGCAGTCTTGAGGTCAATGAAAATAACTTTCTACTTGACATATACACCACTATGAGATGTGTCATAACCCTCTCCAAAGTGATGTCACATGACTCAAAGGGATGTACAGAGCACCAAGTTAGCATAATTCCAACAATTGGGAGCTTTACAGATGTGTTGCTGCATGAAAAGTCCTGGAGACCTTCCTGAGTTCAAGAGGTGATGTCACCACTCTCACCAGAATTCTGATTCATCAGAAACCAAGGATTTCCCATATTACTGTATCAGCTCCAAATTATACCCAAGACTAGGAATAAAGGATTCCCAGAAAAATCCAGTAGCCAACTCTCCCTGTGGTTTGCAATTTGACAGTTCCTAGGCAGAAAATTTCCTAATTTCTCCCCAAGCCAAATTTGCAATTCAGTCATATCAAAGCCCAGTGAGCTGAACAAACCAAAGTTGCCTGATACCTCTGCAGCCTTTGGTAAACGAGTATACACCTGTGTGACTATGCCACGATATAGAAGCACCCAAGAAACATACAACAGAAGGTTTAAATCACTGCAGAGAATCATGGCAATAAGAGGTGGCTGGTGGCAATAGTGCAGTGGGTATGCAGGGAGGACCTAGATGAAGATTTTCCTCTTATCAAATGTGAGAAATTCTACCTAGGAGTACTATTCTCATATTTTAAGGTTTAAAACTGACAATAAAACCTAACGCTGTAACATTCAATTTAAGAAGCTCTTCCTTAGTCTGTCTTCCACTCTGTGCAACCTATTTTATCAAAGTAAGCTAAAATAGAATTATGGTTTCATTACAATATGCCCTTCCACTTCCCTCCCCCCACCCCCACCAAAAACAAACTTTAGATATTCCAATTTCTTATCAAGCTAAGAAGATATGCATTGTTTTGGCATTTGAGAAATTCATGAAATGGTCCCAATCTGCCCTTCCTAGTTATCTTATGAGCCCGCCTTGTGGTTTGCAATTTGACAGCTCCTAGGTAAAAAAAAAAAAAAATTCCCTAGTTTCTCCCCAAGCCAAACTTGCAATTCAAAGTCATACCAAAGCCCAGTGGGCTTGACAAACCAAAGCCAAGTCAAACCACACAGTTCATAAGCTCCACACTTCCCAAGTTCCATGTACTTATTTATGATGTAACTTTCCTTAAACACCTCTCTGTCCTATGTGTCTGCTAAAACCCTATACATTCTTCACGACTCATCCCAATCCCTACCTCCTTGGTTTTTCTTGCATTGCTCCACTTGGACAGTCTAGGAATCAGCAACCTTTTTTCTACAAAGGGTCAGATAGTAAATAATGTTCATTTTCTGGGCCATAGGGTGTCTATGTAATTACTCAACTATGTCATGATAATGTGATATAAGCTATAGGTGATATGTAAATTAATAAGCGCAGCAGTATTCCAGTAAAACCTTACCGACAGTAAAATTGGAATTTCATATAATTTTAAGGTGTCACAAAATATTGTGTTTTAATTTTGTTTCAATCATTTAAAACTGTAAAAGCCATTCTTGCCCTGCAGACCATAGTTTGTCAGCCTCTGGGAGAGTCTGACTTCATGTCAACCTCCCATTACAACCATAGTTGTATTTCTTTTTGTATTATAATTATTGGTGTACTTACTTCTCAAAGCCTCCACTATTCTGTAAACTCTTTCAAAGCAGTAATACTGTATTATTAATAATAATAGAGACTAGCATTTATTGATCACTTTGTGCTAGGCACTGAACTAAATATTTTACATGGAAAATCCCATAACAAATGGATATTATAATTATAATGTATAAAATAGGTATACAATATAAAATAGTTCTACAGATAAACTAATACTTGGGTGGTTCCATATGTAATACATGGTAAAGCTAGGATTTGACTGATCCCAGAGCCCAACCTTTCTACCTCTCTACCATGTGTGCCTCTTTATCATTGCTTCCTATATTAAGGTCTTAATCAATGTCTGATGAGTGTATATTATAGTTTGAACTAAATTTTGTTTCTTTCCTTGACAACAGACTATGAGAACGATTAAAAATGTGCTCACAAGGAAACTTCAAGAGCCACGGTGGAGACACTTCCAAAGCAGGTAAGCTGCAGAAAACCGAGAAATGGGTGACACTGAAGTTTGCCTGCCTTAGAAGAACCTCTGCTCTGTTATATCTTAGCGGCTTGCTCAACTCAGATGCTGCACAAAGGCACTTAGAACTGAATCTAGGCGTCACATGCAGAAGTGCAGGACAGAAGAGAGCGGTGGAAAAAACGCAGACAAAACTTGCTGAGCTCCAGGAAAGGCCAGGCTGGTGAGCTAGCAGCATGCCAGCTGCACTCCCAGCTGCAAGGGAGTGCAATGAGCTGCAGCTGGGAGGACACTTGTGGAGGGAAAAAGACTTTTTTAAAACCATCTGAGTTGAGTAGATTGCTTATGTGTGAAAGAAACGTTTTGTGAAACCAAGTTAAATGGTGTTAAATAACTAGACGAAGGATCACACCCTCCAGCTCAAGACACCTGACTCTAGGGACTATTTCTAACAATCTCAGATCTGGATGAAGACAAGGCAGTGAAAAGTACCCAGATTAGCTAAGGGAGCACAGTGACCTGGCAACAGAAACAAAAAGGGCTTCTTAAATCCCCAGGGCTGCTGCCTCAGCAAGAAGGAAAGGCAAGGAAGAAAGATGCTGTCTGCAGCCTAGCAGTTCCAAACGTGGACCAGCAACATCTGCATCACTAAGGGGAGTTTGGGCTGGCAATGTAGACTGTCGCCCAGCCCCAGGCCCACTGAACCAGGATGTGCCTTTTAACAAATCTTTTGCAAATTCAAATATGAAATATACTGGCCCAACACACTCAGACTAAACACTCCTGTTCTGAGAAATGTACAGTTCTTTTTGAATATGTTTAAATAAAAGGACAGTTTCAGAGGTGCCTCTGTTATAAAATTCACAGAAATAATTAGCAGCCAAGTAAGCAGTAAAAGCCATGGATTAATAATAAGGAGGCCAGGGCTGTAGACCTGACATATCCCAACCTGACTCCAAAGTCTCTTCACTTCTCTGGGCCTGTTTCTTTGTCTGCACATTTAAGGGAGCTGACTAGGAGATTTAAGACAAACATTCAAAGTTAAGTTTGAATTATGTGCAAATGTATATATGCTCTGTTTCCCTATTTCCCTAGAAAAGAAACATCTGAGAAGTTATCTGTGAACCTATTCTAGAATCTGGAATGGACAGTGTCTCCCCCACACTGTGGCCTGTATTGTCACTTACCTTCTAAAATTTTACATATATATGTGTATGTAAAATTATATAAATAATTATATGTACATAATACTGGAAGATTTTGAATATGTATACATCATGAGGATCACCAAACCGAGATAGCATCAAACTTCTCCGCTGGCCAGCCTCTCATGTGGCAAGACCCTTGACTCTGCACAGTTCAGGATGACTTGCCCTGTACTGCTTCTATGAACTGCTAAATAAATCCCCTCTACAGGAAAGCAGACACTATCCTTTAGGCACCTAATTCCTGCCCTCTCAGAATACAGTAACAAACCCTTCATGATTCAGCAAAAAGCTAAACATTCCCCCAAAGCCTCTGCGATGAAAAAGTGAAGTATTCTAAAGAAATACCTTACTTCACAAAGTTTAAAGCCAAGTTTTCAGCTGTGTTGAAAATTTGAATGGAACTTACTCTCCTAGTTGTGGGGGAGGGGGCTGCTAAAAATAAATAAATAAGGTATGTGAATCGCTGTTATCCTCTACCACAGTTGGTTTCAGCCTATTTAAGAAGCAAAGGAGGTCAGAAAACACAGAGGGAAGGTTTTAATTTTCATAAGCTTCCTACACTCATCACTGGCAAATGCAGTATTGTCTCTCTACAGCTCGTCTATACTCCTTGGTCTCTTTAGTCATCAGCTCCTAGGGATGGGGACCCACTCTGACCCTAAGAAGCTTGCTGCCTGACACCTTGCCCCTATTCTGTTTTCTCTCTTTTTATATTTTAATTTTTGGCTCCCCTTTCGTGTGGACCTGAAGCCACTTACAGCTTGTGACAAAGCCCATCACACCGCTGTGTTCAATGTTCATTCACATTATTGAATGAATGAACAAAATGCATGCTGGTGCCATGTGTTTCCAAGCGAAGAGGAAACCTCACACCAAGTCTAAATTTGGCAACGTCTACAATCATCTCACTTCTTTCCACCTGCTTCATTTACGCTCTTCCCCCCAAAAAAAGAAACTTGTGTGCAGTTGTCTATAGAACCTACATTTTATACTGAGAAATGGAAAGTTCAAATAAAAAAGCCTAGAAAACTTTTTTAAAATAGTAAAAATAATGAAGGGCAATTGTTTTCCAAATGGACTCTCTGGCCTTGACTCCTTAGATGTTCGTCTTTCTTGTGCTGTATTCTAAAGACAGGGCATTGCTGTTTAGTTTCCAAAGGTCCGCTTTTGCTGACATAAAGAAACCTTCCTGCCGGCCGCTCTTCCTCTCCCCTGGCCCCGATAGAGAAGGAGGACAAACAGCTCGAGGGGTGCTAAAGTGCTTTTTGCCGCCTCCAAGCAAGGAAAAATTGGGCGGGGCGAGAAGGTTACTTCCAACTGACCCAGCTTTTGCTCCTCTTCCCCACCCGCTGCGTAACCTTGGCTGACCCAGGACTGCTGAGTCCCCGGAAGCAGGCTGCGGTTGCTGCTGCGGGCTGGAGGTGCAGCCGAGCGGGCCCAGAAGGGCGGAGAAGGGAGCCCCACGCATCGCCCCTGGGTGCCCTCCTCCCACGGAGAGACCTGGGGCCTGGGCTGACGCTTTTGCTCGCCAAGCCCCTGAAAGAAGCAATTATCCGCCAAACAAGAGATTGTGGAGATTGGTTAAAAGGGAACTCCCGGGTATTCCGGGGAGCAAGAGGCCTTCCCGGAGGTCTGTGGAATTGGAGGAGGGGCCCCGCGGACCGCGATCACCGGGTGGCTGCCTCTGGGGGGCTCTCGGAGCCGCGGACTGAGGCCGCGCCACGCCCTGCGGTCCCCAGGGTCCTAGCCGCCTAGGCCACGCCTGCAGCCCGGCCCGGGGCCCGCGCGGTGCGGGCGCAGAGAGCGGCTGACTGACGGCAGCTGAGGAGAAACAAAGAGATGAGATCACACTGCAGAGCCGCCGAGGGAACGCCTAAAGAAGGCAGAAAATGAGACACGGAAGAGGGCTGATGGAGTCAGAACGCAGAGGCGGGGCCAGAAGGCCAAGGCAGAGAAACGAAGCCCTGATCTGGAGAAGGGAAACCAGGCAGTTTGTAAGCCCAAGAGTAAGAAGAGGGGAGACGGAAGACAAGCCAGAACTAGTCCTGCTTGGGGGGACGTGGGGGGTTTCCTTCAGCCCTTTCCTCTGCTGCCCGTCATGTTGTTCTCCAAACTCCCACGATTTGTGTCAGTTCTTTAAATCGTATTTTGTTTTGTTTGAGTTTGGGGTCTAAGTATGGGCTTCAGGGTATTCCTGAATCGGTATCCCTGTAGTAATATGCAGTGTATTTGGTTTATATGATTATTTCACTGTTGAATGTTCATAGCTTTTCTATATGTCGAAGGTATTTAACACCCAAAAGAAGGTTAACTGTTAGTAGGCTGCACCACTGTGGAAAAGAAACAACAACAAACAGAAAACACCCAACATGGAAATGTTACCAGGGATGAGGAATTTAGTAATACCTTGTGTCTTTGGTTAATCAGATTAATACCAGTCATCTAATCAAAATAAACATTTTTGGCTGAGTACATGACTCACGCCTGTAATCTCAGAACTTTGGGAGGCCGAGGTGGGGAGAATTGCTTGAGCTCAGGAGTTCGAGATCAGCCTGGACAAAACAGGGCAATCGAATCGTGTCTACAAAATATATTATTTTATATATTATTAATATATGTGTTTTTGTGTGTGTGTGTGTGTGTGTGTGTGTGTGTGTGTGCGCGCGCGCGTGCGCCAGGCATGGTGGTTCACACCTGTGGTCCCATCTACTCAGGAGGCTGAGCTGGGAGAATCTCTTGAACCCAGGAGGTCAAGTCTGCAGTGAGTCATGATGATGCCACTGCACTCCAGCCTGGGCAACAGAGTGGAGACCCTGTCTCAAAAAACAAACAAGGAAAGATAAACATTTTGAAGGCAAGAGGCCAAAGGCAAGTAAGTTTTTATTTGAGGGAAGACTGAAGATTGGATTATGGAAGACCAAGGGGTAGGGAAGAGAAGCCCGCCAGGCACTGCCCCAAAGCATGGGCTTGATAGTAGAGAAAAAGGACTCCTGGGCCTTTCTTTTGGTTTGCCTGGGGCTCTTTGGGGCAAGACACCAAAGGAGCAAGGCTGAAACTCATTACATAAGATTATTAACTAGAAAAGACTAATTTGTTCTAGGGCCATACTTGTACCTGTTAGCTTCTCACCCAACTGTAAGTTGATTGAGGGGCAGAGACCTTATCTGGTTTGTCATTTTAATAGCAGCTCCTAGCACATAGTCTGTGGGACTTAATAGGAACTGAATAAATATTTGCGAAAGAAATTAATGGATTACCAAGTGAGAGGTAGTCTTCTCCCTACCCCCCCACCCCCACCGTGAACCGATCAATACCCAATACCCAAGACGCCCTGGATCGGTTTCACCATCTGGTGGTAACTATGAGCAATAGGCAAAATCTCACCCAGTGTTCCTTTATTCTGCTTGGGGGTGAACACACACCCAAGCAGTCTTTCTCCTGAGACCTAATCAACTCACCTCTCCTACACTTCCACTTTAGCTCATCACCTGCTTACATAAGCCAATCATTTCCTCTTTTATTCTCTTTTTATCTGTTTTCTCTTTGCCCTTCCACCCCATGGTGTTTCTTCAAACCTTTGCCCCTCATGAGAAATCATTTTATCCATCCTTCTTTTCATTTATCTTGAAAATCTCATTATGACACAAAAGTACCTTATACAAAAGAGTTTTGCTGTAATTTTTATTCTCAGTACTATTGGGGGGCTAGCATAATAACTGTAGACTAGAAAAGGGAAATTATATACACAAATCTGTGTATATATAGTTTTTTATATGTTTGCATTTTTTTCAAATAAAATTATACATGAATAAATGGTTCTATTACACTCCAAAGCCCAGTAACATTATTTTCTTCTATGTCTCCATTGCAAATATATAGAATTTCAGTTACATTTTGGATCAATCTGAGTTTTACAGACAGGTCAGGAAATTTTATGTTATTTCTGTGGGGAAAGTGTTTTATGTTTCAAGTTTAACAATTCACCTTTGAAATACAATCTATTTTTTACTAGAAAATTGCTTTTTAAAGAAACTTCTCTAAAAGGGTGCTCCACTGATACTAACACTTTTACTTTCTCTATTATTATAAAATTGAAGTTCAGGTTGATTACATAATTTTCTCCCAACCAAATTTTGGATTAGCGGAAAAAGTGCCCTTTTACCTAGATCAGGGGTTCCCCACCCTCGAATATGTATTTACACCAGAAAGGCTTGGTTAACTCTGACTCATAACTTTCAGAGATGCTGATTGAGGGAACCTGGTATAAAGAGCCCAAACTGCATTTTAGTAAATGTGCTAGTGGGCTTCATCTGTGGTCCTTAGACCTGAACCACAGTCCTATCTGGAAATCTCTTCTCTGGTTTTATATCAAGCAATTCAGAATTTTCTATTTCTACCCCATTACCTCTGTACTTTTGTGTCAAGTTGATACCCAGCAGCTGCTATCCCACACAAATGACCAAGAATTCCTATTCTAAATTCTGGCATGCATGGACCCACTGCACATAAGACACAAGGCGTAGAAGAGACCATCATACCATGTCATTTCATGGCCACTGAAACTGAGACCAAGAGAGTGAGTCAGTCAGTGATAGAGCTGGGGTCACCCTCATCACCTCCTGTGCTTTTGTTTAAGTCCCCAGGGCACAGAGTATGAGAAGGCTGAATTTTGGACAAAGTAGATAACTGAATTAGATCATTTGTGTCAAAGGCATGCTTTGGCCTAAGGCATGTGGCAGGTCTCAATTTATTATCCTCCATGCCAGGCCTGAAAAATTCAGATTAGCAGACTAGACTGTTCCTGTTGTATTTCAATCATTCTAGCATGCTTTGGTCCTCCTGGGTAATTCATGTGGAATTATAAAAGCATAGCTTGACAAAAACAGATTATGCTTTTCTGTCCCAGAAGCAAAATTCCCAAGCTTTGCATAATGTCATTGAATATTATAATATGCAATGTAAATGCAAATTAACTTTCAGTGTTTTATCACATTTACTAAGTTATGAAATACACATTGGTCTTATGCAAAGTTTTGGTACACGTGAAGGTACGACAGCCCAGTTCAGGAGAAATCCTATCCTTTAGGCAGACACCAGATCCCTGTATATAATATTCTGCAGATACTATTTGACATAATTTAAGAGAATTATACAGAGAGAAGACAGTGAAACTTATAGTGATGTAAATATTTGCAGTAACAGACCTGTTCAGTAGCTATTCTAATACAATAAGCTGAATTTAGTATTGTGTTTTAATTTTCAGGGATAATACTGATCACCATATAGTCACATAAATATATATCCTGAAGAAAAGCAAGTATCTACAACAAAATAAAATCATTAGTAGAAAGCATTTCATCTAATTCTTGTGTCCAAGGTAACATTGGCTTTTTAAATAAGGAGCCATTGACCTGAGTTTCAGGAACCCTGATTCCTACCAGACCCTGCAGCAATGAGTTTAGAAATATTCTGGCGTTCACAGATCAAAGGTTTGACTACCTTCATGCAACCTAACCTCACTGAAGTTTAGTTTATATCTAAGTTACACAGATCTCAAAGGTGTATGGGGCATAAGAAGTTTCCTAATCCTACCCTCTACTTAATACATATTTCTTGCCTGGAAAACTTTATAACTGATGATTTGTTACTACTTTCTATGGATGTGGAGATTTGTCCAATATCACTAGAAATTTTTAAATATACCATACTATCTGAATCATTTCCTAGATGTTTCTGGACTTCCCTCTAGATGCTCTCCACCTCTGAATTTCCATATTCTTTAAATGTCGCCTTGCTCAGTAATAGACACTTAACGAGACCTCTGCACAGAATGTTACAGCTGCACTGCACTGTGTACATTTCTGGAAAATAGACTTGGTATTATTTTCCCCCAAGAAACCACCAATTTACACATCTGTTCTTTGTAGCAGTGGATATAATTATCATGATGCTGTTTATAGGAACATGACCCTCTGAAGGGGCACTGGTTAAACATCTGTAAACATCTGAAACATACTGTGTTTCTTTCTTAAGCAATTTGAGCAATTTTTGCTGGAGGGGTAAAAAAGCCATCTTTTGCCCAGCCAACGTTCAGCAGGATTTGCCTTTCTGAAAGTGTGACTGTGTGTGATTTGTTATGCCCCAGGAAGACGGATTTACTGAAGCACTCTTTCCACTCAGGAACATACTATTCAATTAAAACAGAACTTTAAAAAAAAAAAAAAAAAAAAGACTGCTAAGAAAGGTGAACTGAAGTAGCATTGGGTCTGCTCATCTTTTCCTCAGATATTCCTGGGATGAGCTGGGCTCTTCAGGAAGGACCATTTGTATTTTCTAAGTATCTTTCTTCAGAGAAGAGTTTTTCAGATAAACTCTTCTCCTTTGCTGTTTCATCTACTGGATAAGTGGACAAGCATGTGACTTGCTTAAGTTTTTATTGACATTGAATAAAATAGTCAATATTTGAATCACTTGGTACTTCATTCTGAGCACCAGGCAATTCTGTTTCATACATATTGCAGCCAACTGACAAACAAAAGAGAAAAACAATGGAATTATGGAAGCATATTTTACACCACAGCTGAAAACTTCAAATCTGTGAGATTCAATTGTGTTGAATTTTTCAGCCTTTAAAAAAGGCAGAATTATCCTATCACAGAAGGAATGCATAAATGCCTATAGACAGTAGATTTGGTGTTGGGGCAGTGGGAAGGGGAGGTGTGGAGACCAATATTTCCTCCCTACTCTTGATCCATGTATTGTAGAAAATGTTCTTTAGGGCTAATTTTTTTTTTTTTTAATTTCAAATGTTAAGTATCTGAAAAGTGATACATGAATGTATCTTTCATAGGAAAATTTATTAAATATGAACGAGGCAAAATGTTATTTTTAATATAAGAGCAATACCTACACTTGGATGGAATTACTTAAACTTTAGGGCCAGTGCACAGTGCGGGTTTCAGAAATAAGGCCCAGAGGCAAGATTAGAAAACCTAACATAGAACCAGGATAAGGAAGCAGGTGGCATGTCTCTAAACAAGGGATTTGAAATAGATGGTCAAGTCTTTTTCAACTCATTAATTCAAAGAATATGTAAACTTAGTCTTGGGAGAAATAAAGTTTAGGAGGCAGAGGTTACCCTTGGTGAAATAATGGTATTTCACTCCACCACACAAAGTGGGGTCAGACACCATTCTTCAAAAACTTTTTGTAGTCTCCTTTGACATTGGAAACAGTTCCTTATTTATTTACTTATTTATGACAGAGTCTCACTCTGTTGCCCAGGCTGGAGTGCAGTGGCACGATCTCAACTCACTGTAACCTCCAACTCCTAGGTTGAAGCAGTTCTCGTACTTCAGCCTCCTGAGTAGTTGGAATTACAGGCACACACCACCCAACTAATGATTTTGTAATTTCAGTAGAGCCAGGGTTTCACCATGTTGACCAAGCTGGTCTCGAACTTCCGACCTAACATCATCTGCTTGCCTCAGCCTCTCAAAGTGCTGGGACTACAGGTATCAGCCACCGCATACAGCCCAGTACCTCATATTTTGGGCAAAAACAATAAAAACGTATGTGACCTGTTGTCAGTATTCTCCCAAATGACGTATAGAAACCCAGTCTTCAAGTTTTAGCTCAGCCTTACCACTCATTTGAGTGTCTGCTTAGTCTGACCTAATGAGATCCTTCATCTTGTGTCATAATTTCTTTGGCTGGTAACTTCCTCTTTTGGAAGTTCTGAATAGCAGAACACATTCAGTTGCAAAGGTGTATAAAAGTGTACAGAATCCACTGTTAGCAAGTTACAGAAATCCTCCTGTCAGTACATTTAGTAGCTACTATTTTGTCTCAAAATGGTGGTTCAAATCAAAATTATACTTCATATCTATTCATTTTCATCAAAATCTGTCAACCCTTTCAAAAATTACCACAGTGAGAAGTATATGCAAAATATTAAGAATTTAGCTGAAACATCTTAACAAAAATCATTTATTGAACACTGCATAGGAGGCTGGGTGCAGAGGCTCATGCCTGTAATCCTAGTGCTTTGTGAGGCTGAGGTGAGAGGATCACTTGAGCTTAGGAATTTGAGACCAGCCTGGGCAAGAGTGAGACCCTGTCTCTACAAAAAAGCTTTTAAAAATTAGCTGGGCATATTGGCACATAACTGTAGTCTCAGCCACTCAGGAGGCTGAAGTGGGAGAATTGCTTGATCCCAGAAGTTGAGACTGCAGTGAGTTATGATGGTGCTACCGCTGCACTTCAGCCTGGACAACAGAGCAAGACTTTGTCAGAAAAAAGAAGAAGAAAGCTGGAGAAGAATCATCGGGAATACAGAGACGTAGAAAATTATTTTCCTCAAAATAATTAGTTTAAATATGGTAACAACAAATGAAATAATTAAATAAATAAAACAAAAGATCATATCTTCAGAATTAAATGGGTGGTACAGTTTATTTGTGGAGGAATTCAAAGGGAAAGATGGATTTTGGAGAAAAGTGATGGACCCAGTTTCAGTGATAAAGGTTTGGAAGGGACAAGACACCCAGTAAGCAATTAGAAGCATCTCAGTGCAGGAAATATAAACTTGAGTGTTTTTTATGAGAAGGTGATAGTTGAAGCTATGAAAGTGGAAGAGAATTCTAATGAAGAGAATTAAAAATAAAAGATCAGAAAAACTAAGATCTTTTTTATGTATTTATGTATCTTTTTTCTCTGTTTTATGTATCACCTCTATTTAGAAGACAGAGGAGAAATTAAGCCAGCTTAAAGAAGGAGAGTAACAACTGAAGAGGGCCAGAACTGGAGCCAAGAGTAGAGAGTATCCTAAGAAGGCGTGTTCAGCAGAGGCTGAGAAAGGTCTTTGCAAATGCAAATTACAAGGCCTCCAGGGACTTCAGGGAAAGCACTTTAAGAACAGTGGGGGAGGGAAGGAAAAACAGGTTACATGTGTTTAAGAAAAGCATGGGCCAAATAAAAATGGAGAAAATTACTATATTATTTTGAGGTGTTTATCAGAAAAAGGAAATAGAGAAACTAAAACCTTCTGTTTCTATGTTGGTAAATAAAATGGAATGCAGCAAGAGAAAAGAAAAATATATAAATGTACACACGAACTGAGTTTAGGATATACTTTCTCTTGATGCCAAGGCTAAGCATCAAGAGAGGGTTCAACCTTGACTCCCTCTCACTCTAGATAATTGGTAGTAAAATTTATCTTGCCAAACAAACCCAAGCAACAAATTAAAAACAAATGATTTACTTTTGAAATGCTAACTTAACTTTTCAAACAACAGATCTTTCGTATGTGCATGAGTGTGCATGCATGAGCGTGTGTGAGAGCGAGAGTGGGAGACTTGACTTCGCTTAGCAAGAAACTCATAATGTTGCAGAACCCCTCATTTATTCACAGAACCCCACCTCTAATGAGCATGCTTCATTTACTGAGGGCCTCCTTGCATATGGGTTCCAAATAATAAAAGGCTTCTCGGTGTGACAGAACTGGATTTTCCTTTCTTTTTTTCTTTTTTTTTTTTATTTTGTTTATTTCAGACAGAGTCTCTCAAAAGATGGAGTGGAGTGCAGTGGTACGATCACAGCTCACTGTGACCTCCATCTCCTGGGTTTAAATAATCCTCCCACCTCAGCCTCCTAAGTAGCTGGGACTACAGAGGTGTGCCATAATACCCAGTTAATTATTTGATTTTGGTTTTGTTTTTGTTTTTTGTAAAGACAAGGTCTCACTATCAAGGCTAGTGTGGAACTTGTGGGCTCAAAAAAATCCTCCCACTTTGGCCTCCCGAAGTGCTGCGATGACAGAGGTGAGCCACCATGCCTGGCCAGATTTTACTTTCTTCCACACGCTTGTTCTTTCTCCTTTACTTTTTAGAGACGTTATTTATTTATTTATTTATTTATTTATTTATTTATTATTGTTATTATTTTTAACAGAGTCTCACTCTGTTGCCAGGCTAGAGTGCAGTGGGGCAGGATCTCAGCTCACTGCAATCTCTGCCTCCCAGGTTCAAGCAATTCTCTTGCCTCAGCACCCTGAGTAGCTAGGACTATAGACATGCGCCACCATACCCAGCTAATTTTTTAGAAGAAATGGTGACTTTTAAAAATCATAGTTATATATCAAAGTTATGCTATGAGAGATGGTTAGGTTAGCAAGAAAGGGCCTGTAGATCTTCCACATGTGCAGATTCTAGTGCTGACTAGTGTCTGCAGGTTCTAGTGCTGACTCTTTAGGGTAGAGCTCAGGGCAATGCACAGAACCATAAAGATCTAATGTCCCAACTCCAGTAGAGGATGGAACTGGGATTGGGGAGAAGGAGGAACAGAGGAATAGGAAATGGTATGGGAGGGAAAGAGAAAAGAAAGTGGGCTCACAAAGAAAAGGGGATCACAGATACCTACGCAAAGTAAACTCTTAATGGACTGAAAAGTAATTCAGTAGAAAAAAAAATACATGGTTTACATTCTTCTGAAACTTCATGTGTGCACACAAGGTTTTCTTTGGGGTTGTAGATATACTATAATGCTTTCCCTGATATTTATTTTGGACCTAACCAAGAGGGTCACTCTGGTGTATGCTGGGATGACTTGCACTCTTTGCATTAGAAATGCACTCACTGAAGGAAGCCCAGTGAGGAATTTGAAGACAGCCACAGGATGAGAGACAACGCAGCTTCCTGCTAGGTTCCTAAGTTAGTCGGAGTTTTCAGGATGGCTCCGCCTCCAACAAGGCACTCTTGCCTGGACATTTGCAAGCATCAGAAGCATCTGCGGACCTTGTGAATGAAGTGTCTCCTCCAGAGATTATTTTAAGAGCCTTCTCCAGGCGACACTAAGTCAGGTGATCCACAGAACACTTGGGAAAATGCTGCCTAATTCATTCTTGTCACTTAGTAAACTGCCCTGAAGTTTACTAAGCGGAAAGTTTTTGCTTTCCTGTTTTTACTCTGAACAGCCAACTAAAGCTCTTAACTGAAGGAAAAGGAGGGGAGGGTTTCAGGATTTTTTTTAATTTATATTTTAGAGACAGGGTCTCACTATGTTGCTCAGACTGGTCTTGAATTCTTGGCCTCAAGCAATTCTGCTTCACCCTACCAAGTCGCTGGGATTAAAGGTGGGAGTCGTCACATGCAGCATCCAAATTCAGGATTTTAACAGGATCCCTTGAATATAAACAATCCCATTTCAATATATTTCTTGTCTTCTTTTTCCTATCTGTTTCAAAGCTATATCATTTCTCCACAAGGAACTCTGCTGAGACCTAAACGTTTGAACTTACCCCTTCTTTAATGTCACATTGATTTCTTCTGTTAGCCTTTCAGTCTTTCCTTCTCTATTATTACCTCTGCTTTAACACAGGTGTCTCCCTACCTTGAGAAATAGCACCCTTTTATTACAATCTCATTTCTCTTTCTCCATTCGACACTGTTATGGTTTGAATGTGTCTTTTCAAAATTCAAGTTGAAACTTAATCCCTAATGCAATTGTATTAAGAGATGGGGCCTTTAGGCGGTGATTAGGTCAAGAGTCTCAGCAAGTGTCCTCATAAAAAGGCTTGAGAAAGTGAATTTGTTTCTTGTTGCCCCTCTGGCATGTAAGGAGGCAGTGGCAAAGCACCATCTTGGAGACAGAGACCAGGCTCTCCCTAGACACCAAACCTGCTGGTGCCTGGATCTTGGACTTCCCAGTGTACAGAACTGTGAGAAATAAATTTCTCTTACTAATAACCAATCTATGATTTTTTTTTGTAACAGCAGAAATTGTGTGAGAGAAATACTGAATCTCTAGATTTGTGATCTGTGCCAGTTATCTGTATTTCTTCCACTTCAATCCTTTTCTAAGCCTTTAACCTTTGGCTTTCATCCTCATGACTCTACTAAACTACCCACTCAGAGGTTATCAACGGTTTCTTTATTCCTGTATTCAATGCTCTACTCTCCATTCTCATCCTTTTTAACCACTCTAATTTAATAGTACTGACCATTTATTTTAAAGCTGTCTTTTTGTTGGCTTCCCTGATTCCATATGCTTTTACTAACCACTCTTTCTGTTTCTCTTAATGAAGTATCTTCCGCCATTGATGGGTGAATAAGCCCTTCTCTCAGCTCTTTTTTTTTCTTACCCTTCCTCAACTAACGCCATGAAGATGAATAAGCTCTCAATCAACCTTTGAGTCATTTGCCCCCTGTGCCTCTGCGTCCACTTCTGGACCTCCAATTAGTCATTTCTTTCTGGATGTTTTCCTCATGCTGGCCATGCTGAAAATAAAAATGATTGTCTTCCTCACCAAATCAGCTCTTAATTTTAAGTTTATGAATTCTGCCAATAGCCCAACCATTCCAGTAAATCTAAACTAGAAATCTTATAATCATATTTATTTCTCACCCATGATAGGGTAAGATAAGGGGATTCACCTGGCTTAAAGGGTGCAATGGGTTTGAAATGGGAAAATGGAGTTCAGTGCTGAAGATGGTGTCCAAAGCTAGAGAATAGAGAATGAGAAAGACCCCAGTGGACAGAGGATTCCCAATCTCAGAGGCTAAGAAAGCATATCTGATAGGATCTACCTGAAGTACTCAGAGGCAGAAAAGAAGAGATATAGAGCCAGCATTCCAAGACTTAGGGAAATAAAAATAGAATCCAAGTTGATCTGCTGAGGGGCCTAGAGTAACTGCATAAAAGAAAGACTACTTCCATGATGAGCCTTGTCATGCCGTCATACAGCCTAGACTGCAACACAACTGCTTAGCCAAATTGAAAGGACCATGGACCACATGTATGGGCAGAGACTTTTCTTCATGTGTCATAGACACTGAAAATGACCCATTTTTCTTCAAAAGATCTGCAATCCATTTTGTATTTAAATTTCAGTTATGAACACGCTAGTCCATGGTTTCATTTTCTCATCTATATACGTGTTTTAAATGATAACCTCTTAACTTGCCTTCTGCCTCCAGTCTCCCACGCAATCCTGTATGCACAGGTGCCATAAATGCTTTTTACGTCACATTTCTCCCCTAGCCAAAAGCTGCTAATGGCACAAAGCTCTTGCCCTATGAGGACTTTTTTTTTTCTTTTGTCTATTGTTCATCTTACATGCTCATTCCCCCCTGCAAACCAATTCTTATCATAAAACACTCTTCACTGTTTTTTAAGATGGTCCTCTCAAGGCTCCATGACCATACCCCATGTCATTTCACTTTGCTGGAATGCCTTCTACTCTCCCTTCATACTAAGCACTCTCCTAGTATTTTCCCCCCTCTTTAAAGCTTTCCGTTTCCTCTGCCTCCTCCTATGAATACTTACTGAGCTCTTATAATACTTGTATATTTTAATTACAGACTACTTTGTTTTGTTATTTTTATGACTGTTATTCCTTAATTTGTATACAATTCTTAAATATCAGCCTTCTTTCTCCTCTGTTTTAGTTCCCACTGCTTTTTTAAAAAAACAAAACAAAACAAACATAAACTGGGCAACAGCAGTTAATGACAGAAATTTATTTCTCACCATTCCAGAGGATGAGAAGTCTAAGATCAAAGTGCCTTCAGATTTGGTGCCTGGTGAGGGCCTGCATTCTGTATTACAGAGCAAGACTTCTCATGTTCTCACATGGCAGAAGGGTCAAGGAGTCTATGAAGTCTCTTTAAAAGGGCACTAATCCCATTCTTGAGGGCTTCACTCTGATGACCTAATCACCTTTCAAATGCCCCACCTCCTAATACTGAGAATGAGGATTTCAACAGAGGAAATGTGAGGGGAACAATCATAGTGCCTTCCTTGTTGGTGGGGTTTGTATCCCTCTGCCTCCATCACAATGCCCCATACCACCTCTAATGGACTTCAGTTCATTGTAGGGGTTCAGGAAATACATTTTTGTTGTTTAGTTTCCTGAAAAGAGATACTTAATATATGAAGTACAGTGAGAGGAGGGTTTCTGACATGCCCTTTATATTAAGACTCATTTGCAATATGGTACCAAATTGCAAATGAGTCTTAATGGGGAGTTCTCTTGTGGTTGGGGCCCATTCTAATTATGTCTTCTCCATAAGAAATGACAATCTACAAACTTAGAGCACTGCAAATATTTCTGAGGATTTATGTGTAATTCAAGATATCTGAAGGACTTTCCCTCTTTTGTCTCAGATTACTTCTGCTTTCCTCTATTTCTTCAGTATGATTTGAAGTCCTCTCTCTCTTTCTCTCTCTCTCTCTCTCTCGTTAGAATCCTTCTAAACCCCCACCTATCCTATTAGGCAATATTGCCAATTGCCTATCAGGCAATTATCCCTGAGTCCTTGCCATATCACCAAGACGCACTGTGCAAAGTTTAAATGCTATAATCTTGAGGTCTTCTCCTTCAGCTTCTATCCTTGACCAAAAGGCACTGGTTAATTGAGCCTTTCTTGGATCCAATAAATAGAAAAAAATCTCTAGCACACTAATAATTAGTTGTATAAGCAAAGCAAACCTAGGAGATGACAGCTTTGGAAGTTTCCACTAGCATATAAACAGTTGGCATAAGCAGAGTTGCTTGCAGGAAAAAAAAAAAAATCTTTATAGGTCACAAATGTTGGACAGATTGGTGGCCTAGGCCAGACAATCTGTTTATCTAAGGCTGACTTACCCTTGGCACTGAGTTTCTGGATCCTGACAGTGAAAGAATAATAGGAGACTCTTAGATCATGGTTTAAGAATAATCTTGGCAGAGGCATAATCCAATATGGTTTGGTTATAGGAGTATATTTCAAATTTTAAAGTTAGTCCAACACTTAATTTCTTAAAATTATTATTAAACTAAAGTTCGGATAACTGGCAGTTGACCACTACCTTAAACCCAAACTAGAAATCTCAAAAATCCCTCAAATTCCAGAGTTAAGAGTTTTGTGTCTGCATATGTTTGCATGCTACACTACTTTTTATTTTGTAAGACCTAGAAATGCCTTACGTCTTGCCATAGCCAATGCTGAAAAGCCTCAAGGAAAATTTTTCTGGGGATATTTCTAGGCATTTTACAAATGTAGGAATTTCATTTTAATTCTTAAGATTTATTGCAATGCTTGATTAGTCTATGCAAACAAAACAAAACTGAGTTAAGTTTTCATTCAATAAAAAGAAAGAGTCTTCTAAAATAAACTAAGAGGTTTGGAGATTTTTAGATCACTTACTTTTTGTTACCAAGATACTAGTATTTACGGGGTTCTTTTTTTTTTTTTTAAATCTTTTGGAATACTTTTGATTTTTTTTCCCATTTATTTATTTTATTGCATATTAGGTTTTGGGGTACATGTGAAGAACATGCAAGATTGTTGCATAGGTACACACGTGGCAGTGTGATTTGCTGCCTTCCTCCCCATCACCTACATCAGGCATCTCTCCCCTTGCTATCTCTCCCCAACTCCCCACCCCGCACCGTCCCTCCCCTATCTCCCCCCAACTGACCCCAGTGTGTAGTGCTCCCCTCCCTGTGTCCATGTGTTCTCATTGTTCAACTGGGTTTTTAGTATGAAAATTTAGTAAAAATACTATCTAGATAAGCATAGAAAATGGCCGGGTGAAGTTTGACAGAACCCAAAACAAGAAAATAAGGTAAAAGAGTTCACTAAGTTAACTACTCAGCACCTCTACATTGATTCTTCTTTGGTCTCTGCATCTGACTTTTTGAATAATGAGGGGTAGAGTTAGCTGGGCCTCACTACTTTAAGTGAAAGCTAATCTGCTTTCATTCATTTGAGGAGTGTTCTATTAAATGACTAGCATTAATACAAAAATATTGGAGATACCATACCAAAGCCTGAACTCCAACCTAGCAAGGATGTCATGGAAAATAATTAATCCTGTAAAGGGAATATACATATCTGATTCATATATTTAGCCTGTATCCTTTAATTTATAGTAGGCAATAAATAAAGATTTCCTAATGAATAAATGAATAACTCATAGATAAGATGACTTCTAAAATTTCTTCTAACTCTTGTGATACCATGAAAGCAATAGATGATCCATCTATAAACCAAAATAATATAGGAGCCAACAACAGATACACTTTAAAGTTGTTTCTCCCTGGAGAAAGATAAAAGATTGAATAGCTTCTTTAGGCTCCCTCTCTCAACGAGACTGTTAGATGCATTCAGACCTGCTGAAGTTACCTTACATTAGCAGAGCTATGAGCTCACTTCTATCTGGCATAAAACCTCTGATGATCCAGCTTTGAGAATGCCAGGGACATTGGGCTTTGATTTGAGATCAGGTTATAACCACAAAGCCCAGTGTCGGACATTGTGCCACTTGCCATTACACATTTTATCCTTCAATTCCCACAAATCAAATTTTCTTCTGGAATGTTTTCAGAGATTCATTTTTAAAAAAAATTGTCTATTTATAAGTCACTGATGCTGAGAAAAGAAATATGCAGCATTTTAACTACAACCACAACTGTATGCTGTGTGGATTCACAGCATACTCAGTAACCATAAGGATTTTTCTTTTGGCCTTGAAACTTAAATCTTTTCTAGAAGATCTTGCTATTTTTATCTTAGAATGTTTTTGCCATGTTGACTCTTTGAAGATTAACCACGAATGCAAATAGGGCGTGGAATGGATGTTCTATCTTATTCAGTGCTTAGAATGCTTCATGGTGACTGACTTATTGCTACAGGTTTGTTATCCTTTTTTCAACCAGTGTTTGAGCTCTTCCTACTCTCACCCATTCATCACCCTGATAGTCTTGTCCAAAGACTATCAGGTAAATACAATAATCAGTCAAAGCCAGATGGTGCCAGTGGCGAAGCAAGCATTTCCCCCACAGTACTTGCAAAAAATAAGTAAATAATACAGCTACACTTGACAATTTAATGAGTATAAGTTTACCACAGCAGGACAATCCTCTCCAAATATTTAAACAATTAAAATATAAAAGGAGAAATAAATACGCATTTTGTAGTGGTGAACAAGATCAAATTCTTCTTTCATCACTCTTGGAAATCCACTGCATCACATACCTTAGACTGACAGCTAGACTGAAAGAAATATATGGGTTGCCGCTGGTTCAGATTAAGGAACATAAATTAGGAAGGATGTGGATCCAGGTGGAAATGGATGCCTTAACTGTAGCATGTGTTTAGCTTATTCTTATAATTACATCTGAGCAGAATTTAAGTGCATTCCTTTATCCATTCACTAAATATTTACTGAGTACCTGATATGTACCAGGCACTGTACTAGGTTCCAGGAAATATAAGTCACTAAAAGTGTAATGAAGCCCTCATGGAGTTTACATACCACTGGTGCCAGCAGATTATAATAAATCTCAATGTATCTCAAGTAGATATAAGGGCTAGAGAAAATAAAATGAAAGAGAACAAAAGGGGACAGATAAAGAGTGTTAGGTGGGGTGCTGTTTTGCATAGGGTTAATGAGAGATCTTCTCCTTGATAACATTCAAACAGGTGAGTTTGAGTAGAACCCATGAGTAAGGGAACTACCCATGAGAATATGTTGCAACAAAGTATTTCAGGTAGACAGAATGGTGAGTGCAAAGCTCCCAGGCTACTGCAATAATCCAGGCGAAAAATATTAGCAGCTTGGGCTTGATTTCTGAGTACAGGGTTCCATCAGTAAGATTTTTCAGTGCAAGCCATAGAACCTAAAATGGATTAGGATAATATCAGAGCTCACAGTGTTAATGGCACGGCTAGAGAACCAGGCTCAAAAATTAGGCAGGAAACAAGTGAAGGTGGATCCAGGAAACACAACCAAGGCAAAATCACCAACTGCTTAGAACATGGGTCCATAGATATCATAGCCACAGACCCTGGATACCACCATGACTGAGGATAATTTGTAATTGTCATTGCATCTTTATGTCATTCCCTGAAGATTCAAAGTGGCTGAGTCTAAGTATTGAGATGTCTACATTTCAGATCCTTGCAAATGGTAAGCCTCTCAGCTTTTTAAGTAGAGGTAGTCTGAAATTTTTATTCATCCTTAATTAGCCATAACTGTAAGATAAGGCTAATTATGTCTCTGAGTTCTAAGATTGCAAGGAACAACTTATATTAGCATTAAAGAGTGTTGAGAGCACACGACATGCAAAGTTTAAGTCAGTGGCATTAATAACTCATTTCTCAGTTAACCAATTGTATGCTTATTTAACTTCAGGTTTGTATGCATACATTCACACAAACACACACATATACCCCCAATCCAGAAACTAGTCCTTTAAGAATCACTATAAAAAGTTATTTAGATATTTGATTAGATTAATACAGATAAAATATCATCATCAACAATAGCATCAAAAACAATGAGTAATAACTAATGTTAAGTGCTTACTATGTGGCAGACATAGTTATAAGTATTGTAGGTGTATTAACACATTCAATTCTTAAAAATCTTTTCGAGTTGTGGTACTTAAGTCTTTAGATCTATGGATATTCTATTATTTACGAAATGTATCCCCCAAGCCTCCAAGGCTTGTTGATAGTCGTATCTACACAAGAATAAACATTAGTGTAAGCCTATACTGTGAAACACTCTTGAATAACTAGGAAAATACTACCCAAGATTAAGTAAAATTATTTAAGAGCACATTCTAGAATACAGACTTTTAAACTGACACATATATTTCTACTACACTCTACTATGAGCTAATTTAGGGTAAAGAGTGTTTCTTTAAAAAATAAAATTCTATATTTTCAGTACCCAGCATAGTTATTGGCTCATGGTAGATTATTAATAATTGTTTGTTGAATGAATAAAGAATTTTCATATAATATTAGAGGAAATATTGTCTCTAAAATTGATCTTAATGATAAAGCCTAATTGAAAAATAAGATAAATTAGATCCAAAAGGTGGAAAACAGAAAAATAACTTCTAAGTCTTTATTTGTAAAAGAACCTGGTTTATTGCTGAATCACATAAATGCTGAGTTAACTTTAGAAAGATCAGGCATATGTACATCTAGAAACTGGGAGTATGGACTTCTTTTACCCCTCTGAAAAGAGTTGCACTGACATGGGAAGAAACTCCATCTTAGCCTTTTCGAGTTAAATGGCCTAAGCACAGAACCTCCTAACATCTGCAGCAGGAAGGATTGGCTGTAGATCAGTGTTTCAAAAACTGCTCCCCAGGCTTCATCGGGGTTTCAGAGGAGAGAGGACAGAGCTGACCAGACAGATCTCTGGGCCACCAAACTCTGCTTTGGCCACAACACCTTTTTATCTGTTTTACATTCTTGGATTCTGAGAAATATTTCAATCTGGGTCAAAAAGATTCTGTGGTTAAATAAATACAAGATAAAAGAAAAACAGGTCAGGCGCAGTGGCTCATGCCTGTAATTCAAGAACTTTGGGAGGCCGAGGTGGGTGGATCACAAGGTCAGGAGTTTGAGACCAGCTTGGTCAAGATGGTGAAACTCCATCTCTACTAAAAATACAAAAATTAACTGGGCATGGTGGCGCACACCTGTAATCCCAGCTACTTGGGAGGCTGAGGCAGGAGAATCGCTTGAAGCCGGGAGGCGGAGGTTGCAGTGAGCTGAGGTTGTACCACTGCAATCCAGCCTGGACACAGAGCAAGACTCCATCTCAGAGAAGAAAAAAAAAAAACACTAGGTAATTCCTACCTCTATTTAGCTCTACTAGTCAATGATAATTATCACCATCAGGTTTAAAGACAAAGAAGGTGACAACTTTTCCGAGGTTAAAAATTTAGTAGCTTTTACTGTAGACTCAGTATATGCAAACATTACCTACTGCCTTGTGAAATCGAGAACAGAGGAAACCTCAGGAATCAGCCTTTTGGCAGTCTCTAGGGAAACAGGAAAGCACTATGTGTATATGTGTGTGTGTGTGTGTGCATATATATATATATATATATGTATAATATATGCATAAAGCATATAAATGCACTCTATATATAAATGTGTGTATGTGTGTGTGTATGTGTGTAATATATATATATGTATACACATACACACACATACTTCTATGTGTATGTACACACATACACATACACACATGCACACACATACACTATGTGAGAAAAGGGGAATTGCTAAGGAGGTTACTATAGTGAATGCCATATGGAACCAGACAGGGAATGAGGAAATGTTTAAAATGATTTTATGAAGAGGGTGATTTTTCAACAGAATTTTTGAAGGTAGAATGTGGTTTGATAGAATGGAGGAAAAGGCATTTCAGGGCCAGGTGTGTTAGCACTCACCTGTAATCCCAGCACTTTGGAAGGCCAAGGCAGGAGAATTGCTTGAGCCCCAGGAGCTTGAGACCAGCCTGGGCAACACAGCAAAACCTCATTGTTTAAAAAACAGGTAGGGAATTGAAGTTGGCAATTTCTTCTACAA
>NW_016107472.1:1345887-1434170 GCF_001604975.1 Cebus imitator | reverse complement strand
AAAAAAAAAAAAAAAAAAAGGAATAAAGCAAGAAAGAGAGAAGGAGACAGAGAGAGAAGGAGGTGGGGAGGAGAAAGAAAAAAAGAAAGAAAGAAAAAAGAAAAGGAAAGGACAAAAGAGAATGCATTTCAGATAGAGAAAATAGTGCCAGCTTTATTGTTAGGTGGCAAAAAAAGCTCAGAGAGAGTGCCCAGAAAACATCATTATTCCTTAATTTCCAATTTTCTTGTACCAACATGGGCCTGACCTGTTGACCCTTCACTGGAATCCAAAGGAAACTCCCTTAGTTCCAGAAAATTTGGAAGAAATTTGGTTTAATCAGAGTAACACAGACTTGTTGGCTCTTCTTGGAATATCATGTAATTACTGGCAATTTAAATGTACAGAGTGAACTGACACTGCAGTGTCTCTGGGTGCACATCAAGTGAGGGGTCCAGAGCCTTGAGGTGGAAATTGTTTTCCGCTCTGTCAATATATAGTTTTGTTAAGAAAACAGCCTAATGGAAAAGCCTGTGAAAACTGGAAGCAAAGGAATGTATGGCCAGATAAGTGGAATAGAAAATGAATTCTCTTCTGGAAAAGGCTCCAGGTGGTTTTACCCATGACTGATGGGTCTCTCAAAATTCTACCATATCCCACCAAATCAATCTCTTCAATATTGAATACTTGCCTGTCTTACCTATTTTCTCAGCAGCCCAAACTACTCATGCATCTTCTTCACCTTCAACATAATTACCAAAATTTTTAAAGTACAATGGAAAAAAGTGACATTTTTTTTCAGCTAAAGTATACTTCACCTTGCTTTACTTATGACCACCCATTCTCTAAACAGAAAAATTATATTCTTTTGTTCCTTCCAAAATCTTATTTTTGAGTGAACACTATTCCAACCTACAAATGAAATGTATTTCCAAAGTTTATTTTCCAAGTTACCAGTTTGAAACTTAGACTATCAGTTCCTGAAAAAAATAAATCCAAGAATGTGTTCAAGCTTCCCATTTGAATATCCCTAAAATGGCATATTCAATTCCTAAGTTATTTAGCTTCACTTCAAAAAGATCTAGCTACCTAATGAGCATGGATCATTCTTTTTCCTTCTTGATTCTCTTAAATATCCTTGCAACAGGGACAGATTTAATTGGAGATATTTTTCCCTTACCAGAATTCTAAGGGGAAGCCCATTCCTTCCCAGCTCCATTCCCCAGGAGTTACATTTTTGTGTGTAAGAGATACAAGTTAGATGTTGGGAAGTCATTGATTTTCTGGCCATTTGTTCTTTTATTTTCCTATAGGAAAATCTACTAGCATTTTTCCTCTGTTTATCAGTTTGGGGCTAGATATAATAACATCAGACAAACGTCCATAATAAAGGGGGGCAAGAAAAAATAACAACAACTAAGCATTATTGTACATAGTTATTTAACTAGAGAAGGTAAGAGACAGTGTACATGCAACAATAAATTATATCATTGACAAAGGGGAATATCTGAAACCTCACCAGGATTCCTGTGGAAGCAGTACCAGAAAATATAAGCTTTAGATGTGAGGAAAAGCTAAATGTTTAACATCAAGCTCAGGAAGCAGAATAATTGGCTAAAAAGATATAGCTGTATATTTTACAGAGACTACTCATCCTTAGCCCAGATAATAAATTTATAGTGTCAAGGATGGCTATCTTTCAGACTATACTAAAGTATCTCTCTGTAAAATGGTGGCTGTTATTTGCTGAAGCAACTAGCTGGTATCACTTGTGTGAAATCCAAGTCTGTATGGTCTTCGCGCTGTGTGAAATATCTATTAGCTGCCCAATTATGGACTGTGCCAGAAGTGAACAGTTTCCATGACTGATCAGTGTGAGCTGGCCAACCTTTGCCTTAGTCCTAACCAAATTTTGCCATCTCATACTACTCACTGGACACTGATACTTGTTAATTCTTGCAGGTTCCATTTATTCTACTTGAATTTAATGAGAACCCATAGTGTGCAAAGCATTCAACTTAGAGCTATACATGGACAAAAAATGAAACGTAACTCCTACCTGAAAGGAGCTCCTGGTATAGCAAAAGAGACAGACATGCATGAATACGTATAATAAAGTCTGTTGAATGTTGTAGTAGAGGTGTGTACTTGACATAATGAAGGCATAAAGGGGAGGATAACTGTATCAGAATGCAGGATCAGAGAGTCTCCAAAAAGAAGAAAACAACTCCAGCCGCATTGTGGAAATAAACAGGAAACATGTCATGTAGAAAAGGAAAGGAAGGAAGACATTATAGACAAAAGGAACAATGTTAGGAAAGGGAGAAAGGATGAAATAATATGGGCCATTCCATGAAATAGCACAATTGCAATAGAGTTTGGGATGTGAAGAGGGGTGGATTTTAAAGTTTGAAGAGATCGTCAGTGACCAGAATATTGAAAAGTAAATACTTAAAAACAAAAACAAAAACAAAAACAAAAAAACAGATTTAGAGGAATCCCAAAAGGAAAAAAAAATATTGTACTCGGGCATCACTAAGGTGGGAAGGCTTCTCAAGTAAAGAGCCAGTGAAAGAGCATTCTCTGCACAGGGAGCAACACATGCAAAGGCCTTGAAGAGTGGCCATGCTTTATGTGCTTAACTAACTAAAAAGAGGCCAACAGACTTGGTGACCAAGAGGAGCATGTTGTTAAGTAGAAGCTAGAAAAGGAGACAAAGCCTGGATAATGTAGGATTTTATAGGCCTTGTAATAAGTTTGGTTTTGATTCTAAGTGAAATAGGATGCCATCAAAGATTTTTAAATAGGGGAGACACACAATCTTATAGATGCTTTTCAAAAGACCATTCTGACTGCTGAGGGAAGGATTGTAAAGGGTTGAGGGTAGAAGAAGGTGATTATAGGGGGAAGCTATTATACTAGTCTCCATGAAAAATGGCTGAGTTAGAGCTGACTGGAGATGGAGTGGATAGACTCAACACATAGTTCTTTCTTTTGTTTATTTTGTTACTTATATTTTTAGTATGCCCCCATCTTGCATGAATGACACATTTTTGTGAGGAGGAAAGAAAGGAAGGAATGAAAAGCTTTTTAAATTTATTTGGTTTTTACTTACAGAAACCAGAGAAAGAATAGTAGTATCTAATGAAATAAAGAAGATATAAGGAAGAAATCAAGGGTTCTGTTTCTGAATTACATGAGTGGATGAGAAAGAAGAAGAGATTTGGGATTAAGAAATGGCCACTTCCTTTTAAGGCCTGTTGAGATTGAGGTTCCTGTGGGTCAGAAAGGAGTTTCAGCAGAGAGTAAGATAAAAAGCTCTAGAGCCTAGGAAGTAGGTTTGGAGCTTGTGTTGAGTAAGAACAAGGACAAAATGCTGAAAATTACCAACTTTTCAGAGGTTGGTAGAAAAAAGAAGCCAAGCAGGGGAAAAAAGTGCAACCAAAGGTGTAGGTGGGAAAAGCCAGCAGAAACAAATGTTATGAAAGCCAAGAAAATAAAGAGATTCAAGAGGCAAGGAATGTTTCGTGATGTCAAATGTCTCAGAGAGGGAATGTATGATAGTTCCACTCGTCTTTCTGAGAGATTATTTGGCTTGTTCATTCCCTCAGATTCTAATACAGAGCTCATCAGGAGTAAATATCAAATCAATATGCGTTTCTTGAGCCATGCACTATACCGTATATCTTACCTTCAAAGGGTTTGCAAACTAGTTGGGGGAATCAGGTACATAAAAACGCAAACAGATGGTTAAGGCTCTGTTTGATTAATGACAAGGGAACTGGACAGGTAATATGTGCTACAAAGGATCTAAGAGGCAGAACAGTTCACAGAGAACTGTGGTAGTCAGGAAAGCCCTCACGAATGAGATAAGTTTTGATTCAGTGCTTGGAGTTCGGGCAACATTGAGCTAGGCCCAAAAGGGAACTTTTCAAGCAGTGGCAATGACAATGAACAAAAGTATAGGAAAACTAATAAATTTATACGAAGTCTGGCTGGGACAGAATATTCAAGTAAAAGAGGCATTTTGCTATAGAACATGCTTGTTAAAAGTTGGAAAGCCTTAGAGATGATTTCATTCAATACTTTCGCGTTTTATGTAAAAGGAAATGACAACTAAGAGAGAGACTAAATTTATTTAAATTCACAAGCCCAGTCAATGCCAGAGCCAGTAGGAGATAAGACAAGAACAGGAGATTGGTAATACATTCTAAGGAGCCTTGAAACACAACCATAAATAAATGAATTAACCTTGTAAACAAAGAAAAGCCATTGAAATTTGGGGAAAGGGGGAATTAAATGTAAGATTAGTCAGCAGGCAGTATGTAGAGGTGATACTGAAAATAGAGAATTTTGGTAACTGTCCAGCCTTTTCTCACCTGGTTTCTCATCTGAACCATAGAACATGAAAATGAGTGACTATTTTCTCTTTTTCCAAGGATGGTGTATAACTGGTACCCATCTAGATGCGTAAGAGAGGGATTAACTCATTACATACATATGGACATTAGGGCCATAGGGATTAGGGGCTGGGTTTGGCTCTCTTCTGGAATGCTGGTTAAGAAAGGCTGGCAGAAGATGAAAAGAGCATATGTAAAAGACATTACAAAAAGAATTTGGTAACTGATAGTTTGACTCTTATAAGGGAAGGAGAGTAATCGATTATTTCTGTTATGAGCTGGGAAACAGAATGTGCTGGGATCTCTAAAAGACATTGTTAAAGAGTAGGGGAATAGAAAGTCTAATTTGCAAAGAAGATAATTAGTTTAACATGACACTTTTTGAGGTAACCACAGAGGGTAAAGAGAAACATAATATTTTTAATACCTTAGATAATGGGAAAGTTAATTTTCCTATTGGTATTCCTATGGTTATTATGGTTTGATTCTTTACAGATGGAGTTTTACTATATATTCAAGTTGGGTAAAAGTAACAATTCGGGTAAGATGTGATTAATAAAATAGACTGAAGTATGTACACAAACCAATCAGTTTCCAATGACAATGGAATGATAATATAGGAGAACACTAGAAGTTTCCTTCTGCTAAGTGAAGATAAAAACTCAATTGGGTCCTAAGTTTGGTTATGCATATTTAAGCATACTAGTGCTCACGCTTTTTTTTTTTTTTTCACCTAGTCCTGCAGAGTACTTTTTGAATTCTTTTCTGAATACTGTTTCTCTTGGGCTTATTGTGTTCTCCAGACGATGTTCAGAAGTAAGGTCTGAGCCATCTGTGGTCATTAATGATCCCATGACAGTTTTTACTCTATAGAAGGTTATGGCCCAATTCCAAACCGTAATTTTATTTTATAACTCTAGTTTCCTTCTCCCTTTTCAATTATAGAAATTCTCATGTCCTCCTCTATACTTGTACTGGTTTCACTCAAGAGGCATAAGGTATAAAGTTTAAGATGGAAGAAAGAATGTGTAAGCAAGGAAGTCTTGTCCTTAGGTTTTCTATGCAGTTCTCCAGTTAATTGTCCATCATTATGGATGCACAAATCTGGCTGAGTTATCAAATAGCTATCACCTTGTGTCTTTCAACCAAAGGCAATCAAAGCCCTGAGGCACACTGAATTAAGAGGATTATCGTGAAAGACTTATTCAAATGAATATTTAATACTAACCTGAGTTCTCCAGAGTAACTTTCCTAGGTGATAGAGAAAACAATTTCCTTCTCTTTCATTAGGGTAAACAAGTCCTTGAGAGTTAATATTGCAAATGGTTCATTTCAGAAAAAAAAAAAATAATAATAACGTTTGAATGGATCAATCTCCCAGTTTGTATTTTACTGAAGAATAAATTGGTGTTTCTTAAGTAAAACAATATCATTCTCCCTTTGCTTTTGAAACATCTCAGAAATGTTAGAAATACTGATTCACTAAAACTTAGATTTGAAATAAAAATTCTCCAAGTGCCTAGGTGAAAATAAAATGGGGGGAGTTTAAGATGGATCACTTATGATGTCTCTTATTCCTTCCCACCTCTCAAATAAAATACTACTTTTTAAAAGTGATTTAAAGAGAAAAGACTGAAATGCAATGTTCACACAAAACATAACTCAATGCTTATTCCTTTCCCTACTGGAATGATAGTAGGAGTCTGGACAACCAAAGTGGGCTACCCTAAGTACAACATGGACCTATAAATTTAACTGAAAGTTAATTATTTAGAAACTGGGAAATTTTTACTTTTATTTATTTATTTTTAAGCCAGGGTCTCACTCTGACATCCAAGCTGGAGTGCAGTGATGCAATCACAGCTCACTGCAGCCTGTACCTCCCAGGCTGAAGCAATCCTTCCACATCAGCCTTCAGAGTAGCTGGGACTACAGGTATGTACCATCACACCCAGTTGATTTTTTGATTTTTGTAGAAACAAGGTTTCACTATGTTTCTCAGGCTGGTCTTGAACTCCTAAGTAATCTTCCAGCCTCAGCCTCCCAAAGTGCTGGGATTACAAGCGTGTGCACCATACCCAATATTTTTCTTGCTTTCCTTTTTAGGTAATAATGAGACAACTGCCTCTATTAAGATTTATGTAGAACTATAGAATACATCCCTTGGAAACAGCTGATATAGGAACTAATTTGGCCATTAAGAGGAATTTAATTCTCAGCTTATATTCCAAGCAGATACATTGGTTTCAAAATCAAAGCAAAGTAAGAATGGGAAGAGGATATGCATCTTCACAGCTTCCAGTCAAGCCTAGTTATGCTAAGAAGTTCTGCAGCCACTTAAAAAAGCAACCAATTTCTGAGTTTGCTTAGTCTTTGGAGATGATATTATTTAGTTTTTTCTTTGCCTTATCTAGCTTTTCATCTAGTCATTAATGGAAAGATATTAGGGTCCTTCCAACTTTCATTTAAAAATAACATTTTTGAATAGTTATTGGAACTAGAATGATAAATAATGGATATAAGGCTAATTACCAATATTCTACATTTAGAGCAAACTGGTGCATATGGAGACAACAGCTCAATATTTTACAAAGTGCCAATTTACTAAAAATAGATAAATATGGAGATTATTGCTGGAATTAATTCAAGAACATTCAAAATGAGATGATTAATGTCAAGGAGTAGCATTTCTACAATGTAAATCCAGTTGAGCTGTTTTATACCCATTATTGTCCAATCTTTTTGCAGAAACTAGATCTTACAACCTGAAAAAGAGAAGTTAAAGCAAAGCTACACCATTCCAAATTAGCAAGAATTTATTGTAGCTAGTATTCCTCCTAGACAGGTGGTACCTGCCAGAGTTAAGCCTCAGGAGGATGGCAAAAACCCAGTGTCTGTCGTCTCTAGGTATGAAGGTTTGCTCTGACCTTTCTTTATCAGGTGTATAAACTCATAGTTTCAGTTATCTGTGTGGTTACTACCTCCTTTTAGAATCATCGGTGATAATAACTCTACCAATAATATGTAATACAGACCAAACTGAAAATAACCAAAAGGAAAAATGAACAGTCCACCACATTTGAGATAAGTCCTTCCCGGCTTGGGTAGCTAACCTACTGTGGACATATAGGTATATATGCAGGGTACTAATTCTCAACCAACTTACTCTCTCACTAGATTTACAAGTGTGGGCTTTCCAAAATTGTCTCTATACTATGTTACCCAGATCTTTTTCCCAGTCAGAGATATTGGCCCTGTGGCAGTAACTAGCTGACCCAAACAGGACCAATAAAATTTATTCATCCTCATTCTCTCTCTCTGTCTCTCTACCTCTGTTTCTCTCTCCCTTTGTCTCTCTCTCATCTCTCTTTCTCTCTCATTATTTAGAATTTAGAATTGTAGCTGGGGTTGTTAATAACTGGGTCTTTTTTGAAGCAGGGCCCTAGGAAGAGTTTATGAATTCCTGTTATTGAAATTCTACCCTGGTTCCCATACGCTTGGTTGTTCAACTTATTAATTTCATATGATCTCTACTTTTTTTTCCCCAATAAATTCCTTTTATAGACTCTTAAAGTTGGTTTTGGATACTTGTTCCCAATCAAAAGACTCATATATAATAGAAGTAGTGTGTCCTGAAGTGGAAGAGGGAGAAAGGAATATAGCTAGAGTGAAAGATTAAAGGTGATATTCACCATTAACCAGCTATAAATATAATTAAATGAATCATTATTTCCTTCTGGACACCAGTTTATTTTCAAATTTCTAGTTAACATACCTTTCTATTACAGTCTACATGAGCCCTTTGTATAAAAGTATTTTGGCAAAATATGTATGATACTAAGTTTTTATGCTAAACTTTTGGCTTCTAGGAAACATAGAATCTCTTAGACTAATTTGATTCAATTATTATATATTAAAATATTTCTAAATGTTATCCATGTATTTAGAAACTCAGTTTCTTTGGTTCGTATAATTCTATTGCTTATATGAGAATCTGATAACTTTTGTTGTTATAAATTGGTAATTTATCTCAGGCATAACCAGGGACACAGGAGAACTATAATGCCCTTTGTGGAGATCCTGAGGGCTCAGAAGATCACGGCATTTAGAGTTGAGTTTGGAAAGGTTTAGGATTGCATATCACCTCTCTAATCAAGGTTCATTCCTGTGGTGTTGAGGAACCCAGATGTAGTTGTGGAAATGGTGATCAAGTTATCATCTTTGAAATGTGCTTTCCCCAATCAAGCTGTATCTACATTTTCAATCTCCCAACCAGCTCTGCATTTTCTCTCCACTCTTCTGCCTGACTGGGCCCTCATGTGATGGATGTGAGCACAGCATGCTGGTTTATCTTAGCGCTGAGAACCCAGTTTGGAGGTGAAGTGGGGGTGGGGATGGAAGTGTAGCAGCAAACTTAGCAAATGGAGAAGAAAAGAGATCTAAGTGTGAAGAAAAGACTATAAAAGAAAAAGATAAAGAGAGGAACAGTGGGTATTGCTAATGCATTTGAAGTGATCCTTTGGGTCTTATGACACTTTGAATATTGGCTTATCTAAATTCGGCCACTGAAGTTTTCAAAAGAAATAATAAAGACATACTACGCTCTCATCTATTGGCATGGTTAATATTTACTCTGGGCTGGGTGGAGTGGCTGACGCTTGTAATCCCAACACTTTGAGAGGCCAAGGTGGGCTGATCACTTGAGCTCAGGAGTTCAAGATCAGCCTTGGAAACATGGTGATACCTTGTCTCTACTAAAAATACAAAAATGAGCCAGGCGTGGTGGCAAGCACCTGTAGTCCCAGCTACTTGGGAGGCTGAGACAAGAGAATTTCTTGAACCTGGGAGGTGGAGGTTGCAGTGAGTTGAGATGGCACCACTGCACTCCAGTCTGGGTGACAGAACAAGACTACGTCTCAAAACAAACAAACGAAAATTACTCTGAAGAGAACAGGAGTGGAGTGGAAATGGAGAATGTGTGTATTTTATACAGAGAGCAAGGGTACTTCTTGTTTGCTTAGAGCCATGAATACTTAGGGCTCGATCTATGAAATTCCTCAATTAATAATACCTCACATTTCAAAAACACATTGTTGGCAAAACACTTTTATTGTTATCTCTTTAATTGAGACACACCAACCTAGTTTAAAAAAAAAAAGGCAAGACAGGATTTGGAGGGTTCCTTTTATGTGCCCACTACACAGACAGAGACCAGGCTCAGAAAGGTTAAATTACTTACCCAAGATCACATGACAAGCAACTGGCAGAACCAGGTCTAGAACCCAGGAAAAGGGTCTATTCAACTACAAAGACATGAAACAGGACATTAAACAAACAACATCTAAGAAAATAGGATCTGTAAATAATTAAGGATAGGAAATCAGGAAGATCACATTCCCATGCTAAACCCGAATGAAATGACTGCAAGTGTGTCTCTCGGATCTAAGCAGACAGGAGAGGGAACTAAACTTTGACTACATCAATCTTGTGAGGGGGACCAATGGAGCTGAGCTTGCATTTACACAAAGCCCACTCTGAATAGGTACACAGAAGTGGTCATCTGTCCCAAAATATCTCCCCTAATGACCCATCATGATTATTCCTCCCTTCTTACATTTGTTCCTTCAACAAATATTTATTGAGAATCTAAAATGTGCCAAACATAGCTTAAAATACCTGTTTTGCCTAAAAATACTTATTTGGAAAGTTTGAAGAAGCACACCTTGTCTTAAAGTTCTCCTTCCATAGCCTCATCCACTAAACACTAGCTTGAGCTGGTATTACTCAATCAGAAGAACTCTACCTGAGTCTGAGAGGAGGAGGAAAACATGGAAAACTCAATGCCAAAGAGATTGGGAACAGTGGGCAAGACATCGAGTGAGGGTATGGCAATTGACAAATACTACTGAACTTTATCAGTTGAAGACAAACTTCACTTATAAATTATTTAGGCTTTCTGCTGTTCTCATGGACACGCCAATTTAGTCAGAGAAAATACACTACTTAGAGTCTGGCAAGAGTATTTTCATGGAAAACAGTGGTTGCAATTTGTTCCATGCTGGGCACAATAGGCATACTTCAGAAATCAAATCCCTTCAGTCTATTTAAACCTAAGAAAAATCCAATTTATCTGACACTAACATTCATTTAACAGTCATTTGAGGAACTACTTACCATTCACCCTCCCTGTACCTCCAATCGTGCTTTCTCTTTATGAAATATTATTATGTGGATACTTCAGAGGAAAGAAAAGAAATCCAAATGAAGGTAAAATTAATTTCTGAGCACACACCCCTAAGCACAGGCCAGCACTACATGTATTTTTTTTTTTTTTTAATATCATGCAAAACCATAGTTTTCTTCTCAGGTTTTACCATTATTAAAATAAAATAGAAGGCTAATATTTTGGCAGGTATCAGGAAACCATAGCCTTTTTTTAATAATCTTGCTGCTGTTAGTTGATTTATTTCATGGATCACACAGATGGATTTATGGTCTATCTGTAATAGTTGTGAAGCAAAGCAGTGAGTTCAAGTACTTGGAGCCTCAAAGGAAGAGCATGTGAAGATCCAAGGCTGTGGTATCCAGAAAGGGTGGGGCTGTAATGCTGGCTGTTGGAGGAGGAGGACATAGAGGGGAGATAGTACCAGCTATGGGAGTTCAGAGAAATATAGTCTATAAATGGGTTCATTTTGTGTCACTTTTATTAAAAACTTTTTATTAAAAACTGGTGGCTGTAAGTCAATAACAAGAATCACTGATAATCATTTCCACTTTAAAATTTCATGCCAACACATTTTTAGAAAAGTCTCCTAGTTATTCCATCCATTTAGATATGCTACAGCTTGTGAAAAGACTATAAACCTGGTTCCATATTTATTTAGCAAACAGATTACTCATGGTTAACATCAGTTATTTCATGTACCAAGTATTATGGTAGAGATAAAACAAGAATTATGTTTTCATCCTTTTCCCCAAGCAGCTCAGAGTGTGGACACCAGAATGTGAAAAAATGAATGTCAAATAGTGCAATAAGTGATAATAAAGATAGTATAACATACAGCATGGGCAAAAGAAGGTGGAAGAAAACTTAATTAGGAAGGTTAAGAATGGCTTCAAAGAGCTAACTCTTGCAGGGAATGGGAGAACAGTTCAGGCCGAGAGGCAAGTATAATGTGGGCAGAGAGTAGAGTACAAGCAAAGGCACCGAGGCCTGAAATCTTGCTATGGCGTCATCAGGTAAAAAACAAAGGGGGGTGTTTTGAGTTTGGCACTAGGAAGGTAAGCAAAACTAGATTGTGTCATGCTGAATCATTTATATTTTAACAAGGAAAATAACACAACCAAATTTGCATTGTGTAAAGATACACAGTGCCATTTGCAAGGTAAACCAAAGAACAATATGGTGGTAGAACTCCATGTAGAAAGTTATTGCTTTTGTAGAGATGAGTAGTCATGAAAAGTCTGAGCCAGGTTATTTATGTAAACAGGGTAGAAAAGCAGAGGATTTATTCAAACTTTTAAAAGAATCAAAGGATTTAGAAACTGGATATGGGAGTTGAAAGAAAGTACATTCAAGATTACTCTCAGGTTCCTAGAGCTCTGAGGCTGTATGGACAGTGTCAGAGCAATAAGTGTAGTGAAGGAAATCAAGTGTGACACAAAACAGAAGACACTGAGTTTGGTTTTGTGTATAATAAATTTAGACCAAGATAACTATGGATCAGAAGCTAAAAATAGACATCTCGTCCTCAGATCTGGCAATCACACAGGTGGCTAAAGCTTTGGACATGGATGACATGAGGAGATCACCTAGGATTAGTGAGTCAAATGAGGAGAGGGGAACGAATCATGATCATGATCCAGGTTATCATGGATTTTGTGGGGTGGGTGAAGAGAGCAAGGAAAGCTTATAAGGAGACTGAGCAGGGTCTTATCAGAGAGGGAGAACAAAGAGAGCTGTTACTATCATGCAGGCCCAGTAAGGGGACAGTTTCAGGAAGAGGGCTGGACAACACAAGATGCCAAAGAGACATCAAATAAGATGTAAAATGAAGGGTCACTGGTTGAGGTGCCCTTTCAGAATATGTTTTTCAGTGAAATTATGAGAACAAAAGCCAAATTAAACTAGATAGAATAGTGAATGGGGAGTGAAGAAGAGGAGAAAGTGAGTGTGGAGAGTACTTGGAACTCTGTTCTAAAGGGAGAGTGAGAGAGAGCACTATAGAGATGGGGACACAGAGTCAGGAGAGGATCCTTTAAGATAGATGAGGCAAAAGCATATTCATAAGCTATAAGGAGAGGAGCCAGTGCAGCACAAGAAGATGAAATCTCAAGAGAGACAAGGGCATGAGGGAGTGGGGTTCTGGGAGGGAAGGAACAAGAGCACAAGCAGAAGGCTCAACTAAGACTAGAAGGAACTCATCTCTAACTGGGAAAGGTAGACATAGCAGGCACTAGATCATCCTGAAAAACTGGAGGCTCTAAGACAAGCCTCACATTGCAAAACCTGGGGAGAAAAAATTTCATATGCTTGTATTGATCTTTTTTTTTCACATCAAGTATGTTTAAGCCCTACAAAAATCCTTAAGGTGGGATCTTTTCATTTGTGTTTGGTTGTTGCTTTTTACTCTTCATTCTACAGAAGGAAACTGAAGCCCAACATGATGTGATTCATTCAAAATCACAGTCAGTAAGTGGCCTCCACTAAGGATTCACAGTGTAGTATTCTTCCCCACACTTCTGAAAATGTTATGAAGATTTAATTACAAAGGTACAAAAGCCACCTGACCACACTTCAGAAATTCAAAAGGGAGAATTCCTGCATAAAATCACTTCTTTAGTTTGCAACAGACACTGCTTGCTTGCCCTAATGCATTTATTAAAACTCATAGGGAAGTGAATAGTTAAATGCTGCTGTACCTTCTCTTGAGATGACCTGGTTATGTGCATTCTTTGGCCTATTAACAGAGGAAGACTTGTCTTACTTTATCAATATGATTGGTTAATATATATGCTCTATTCTTGCCTGAAAGAACCTCAGTCCCCTTCCTCATGGGGCCAGGTAAAAGTCTGAAGTCTGTGGATTAATTCAGCCCCAGGCATAACACTGACAATTTCCCTATGACAGAAGCAAAGGAGACCCCAAGCCACCGTCCCTCTTGGTGAACAGGAGTACTGCCCTTTAGCATGAAACATCAAAGAAGGTTTCTGTAGTTTTGCCAGCTTAGCAAGAAAAAAATTAACTCTGCATTTTCTTATTCCAGTTGCCTCAGCATGGGTTGGTAAGGGAGGGGGCTGGGGAAGAGTGTTACACAGACTCTGTCAACAGGAGGAATCAGGGCTCATTGTGTATGGGCCCTGGCATGGGTTAGAAGGAATTACAGAGTCACCAGAAATGAACACTTTCTAGACTCACCATGAATTTTCTAAGGTTCTCTGCAAGTCCAGATAATTTGGCAAAAAAAGAAAAGAAAAAAGAAAGTGCCCTTCAAGTATTTTTTTCTGTTTAAATTTGCAAATCTGTGGTGAAAAACACTATTGAAAAAAATACAAGAAGCTTCAATTATATTAAGTAAAATGTCTCAGCTTAATTAATTCACTAAGTCCCTGGGTGACAATGCGTGTGGCTCAGAGAGCTTTGGGAGGAATCCCATTTATCACTAGGAAGAATTGCCTGCACCAAGCAGCAAGGCAGCATCCTTCCACACCTTCCCAGCACTGCAGGAAAAGGCACAGTGAGGTCGGAATTCTAAGCCACAGATCACACTCTCAGAGATAACATTTATTTGTTGTATGAGGTAGAAAGCTGATTTTGGCTTGAATAGGGGGCTGGGGAGTAGAGGGACTACTTGCTTGCATGAAATTCTTTACACTTCAATTACAAACTAAAGTCATTCTTTTTCAACAAAAGAAACACCTCATAGTTTTCTTGCTTTGCAGACACAGATCATACCTTGCCAAGTTTTAATCAGTTGGAAACCACATGGCAATTAAGCTACTGAAAGTAAGCCTGAAGATATTTGAAAATCATAAGGCAGTACAATCTTACGGATTCTTTTATTTTATTCCTCCATTGACCGCTCCTTTACCATATTCTCATCTCCACACCACCCTCATTCTCTTCTTCCTGCTATAATAATCTATAGTGGTAACTAATGGCTAATACAGATCATTTATGCTTTTTTTCTCATCCACTGGCAATGTATTCCAACTTAGAAATCCAAGGTTGCTTCTTTATGCCGCTCAAGTGGAAGAGGAAGGAAGTGCAAGCCCTTCAGCCCCCTCCCACATTTCTGCTGGATTTTATGGGTGTGGCAGAGTTTAGACCTTTGCAGGTTTTTGCCCTTGTTTTACTCCCTGTTAAGTATTAGGATGATGAATAGATGTCAGCAGAAGGTTGGACACCACTGGATTTTGTCATAAATGATATAGAATTTCATCTACAAGCAGGAAACCTGCGTGAAACTTAAGTACTCATGCTACATAAATGCCAGTCAGTGTAGTGTGAGCCCACGCCCTGAATACACCATTTCCTTTAGTCTGATTGAATGGTATCCTAAATATTGGCTAATGTGAATGATACACGACAGTGGTATATAAGAAACATGATCATTTCACATGGGAGTACACATTATGAAATGCATGAGCAAAATAAGGACAATTTCTATACCTTTCGTTTTCTCTTTTGAATACAAATGATGCTAAAACACAGGGAAGCATGTGGAAACCACTCTTACACATGCAACTGTAGCATATGAAGTATGTGGATGCTGTACACATTTACATGTGAATTTCTACAACTCTAAACACACAATTTCAGCTTCATTGCTTTGCACATCAGAGTGAATGCTTGGGGTGGTTGGTGAGATAGAACCCCAGGGAAGGCAGCTGTCTTCATTTTGGGGAGGGAATTCCTTTAGCTCTAATTCCCTTTCTAAAAATCATACATGGTTTCCTTTATTAAAGGAGATGTATGTATATTTGTCTGTGTACATACAGGGTGGGAACAAATTATAAACCTGAATATTTTTCTTTCCAAAATTAAAGCTTTTTAAGTGAATAGCTTTGGCTTACTTAGTGCTCCACCTTCCTAAATTTTATTTCCCCAGCTCACCAGCGAAGTAACCTCAGGACTTTTCTTTGACAGTGTTCTTAACCCAGACACCTGTATTTATTACATTTATATATTAAAATGAAGGAGGACAAGGAGAGAAAATGCCCTGGTTTGAAAAACCGAGCCAGTGGAAGCATCCATCTCTGTAACCATAGGGCAGTTTCAGGAGATGCTGCAAACACCCCCTCCTCACAATCCCCCACTATCTGACTTTTCCCCAAATAGCCCCATACAATCCAGGATGGCTGCTACCTTATTTATTTATGCATGCCAAACATCTACACCCACTGTTCTTACATTCTGCTTCTGTCTCCCTTCCCCTTCCTGTTCCTTCTCCTTCATCCTCACTCCCCACCCTTCCTTCCAGGGCGCTGGCTAAACGTGCTAAGCTGGCAGGCTGCTTCTTCTCCACTCTCTTCCACCCCATTCGGATTCAGGGAGTGTATTACAAATTGTCCAATTTCCAATACCTGCACTGGAAATAATACCCAAATTCTATCTCTTGCACCCCACCCCTAAAGCAATCAGTCTGCAAAGGGCTTCTTTGACCAAGACTGCCCCCACCACACCCCCACCCCCGCTACAGGCATGCACACGCACACACTCACCCATATCCCACACCCATTTTTCTCCTTAACCTTCGCCAAAATCACTCAAATGCATTCCAACAAATGTTTGAAAGCTTCTTTTGGAGACTGTCATGGCATGGTTGGTTGCTGCGGAATACCACACTCGTCATTCCTTCCCACTCTCACCCCAATCAAGTTTCTAAAATGTCTTTGAAGAAATAAGCGAGCAATTGGAAATGGCTGTAAAACCTGGGCAGTGGGGGAGGGAAGGAGGGGCTCTGATTCTTGCCAATCTTGGATGTGTCCCTCTTCTTAATGAAAATGAGTCACCATACTTATTATCCAGGATGTTAGCCCTTCTCTGGTCACTGACAATCCCAGGAAAGAAGCAAGGGAAGGGGAGAGGAGAAAAGACCTGTTTCCAACAGGTAATACCAGGCTGTCTTTCCCATCCCAACGGAGCTCCTAGGGGCGTGGTCCACCCTCTCCTCCGACCAGCTGGTGCACAATCGGCTGCTGATCTTAGGAAGGGGATTTTCCCCTTCTACATGGCCAATTTTTCCACCTCACCCCACCCCCAGCCCTAGTTGTCTTAGGTTCTCTTCAAAGAAATCTATCAAATCACAGTTTCATTCATTCATTGAAAAATAAATAAATAAATAAAACCTGCACGTTTTTCCATAAATACCTGTGCCCCTTCGAAGCTCATGCATGTACAAAATAAGGCATCTTCCGCAGCACATGTGAGAAAATTGTATGTCAGAGAGGCAATACTCAGTTCTCAATATTATTTTCTCAACCTCGCTTTTTGCAAATAATATAAAGAATTGCCTCCCCATCTTGTAGGTAGAGCTCACATCATCTTCCCCACACCCCTTTCTACGTCCACACCCTCAAGACCATAGACCTCAAATGCTGAGCATTCACTAATAAGCAATATATATATATATATATATATATATATGGCCAAATAGGCATAATTTTTCTACCCTCACCCTAATTAGTAGTGGCATTCCAAAACCAGAGCATGAAAGACAGAAAAGAATAAAAGCTGGGATGCAACCGTCAGTTACCATATGCTAAGGAAGCACGAGCACCATGGTCAGAGCAGAAGCAGTAAAAAAAAAAACTGTTTGCCTTTACAGGGAAATACTGTACTCTGGTTATTTCACAACAGCAAGAAGTAAAAATCTTTAGCTCTACCTGTTTGGTTCTTCTCATACAGCACAGCATGGTTGTCTCGTCCCTTGCCTTCTTCCTGCCTTCTCTCCTTTCCTTCTCTCTCTTTCTTATTCCCCCCCTCTCCACCTCTTTTCTGCTCGCTTGCTCACTCGCTCTCTCGCGCTAGCGCGCTCTCTCTCTCTCTCCCTCCCTCTCTCTCCCTCACACACACCAGGGCAGTTAGCAGCAACTGTAAGGTCCACAGCTATTGCTCAACGCACATGCTCGCTCTCTCTCTCTAGCGCTCTCTCTCTCTCTCTGTCTCTCTCCCTCTCCCGTGCTCTCTCTCCGCTGCCTCTCTCCTCTTCCCTCTCCTCCTTTTTTCTCCCTTCCCCCAATATCTATCTATCAGTCTTTTTCTTCCCCCTCTCCGTCTCTTTCTCGGAATTGTTCGCTAGCTTTCAGTGACTAATCACTTCCCCTAGCCCCTACCCCCATTCTAGACAGTCACCCCCTCCCAGTCCCCTGCCAGCCTCATGAATATTTAAACACCTCCAATCTGGACCCAATTACCCACCGACTTTTCCACTGCATTGAGAGGGTAATGGGGTGGGGGCAGAGAAGCATATTCCAGTCAATCCAGGAGATATGATAGAGCATATTTTAGGGAAGAGGGGCTTGAGGAATCCTTCTATTTCTTTACGAACTCTTTTCCTCTTTTCCCAGTATTATAAAAGCAAAGAACAGCTATTTCTAAAGAGGAATTGTAGTCAGTCCTATGCAATATAAGTCATATCTGCCATTACATTTTATGCATAGTTAATAATTGTGGAGGTTAATTTCCCTCAAAAAATGAAATAACATTTAACTATCATACACTGTTTATATATTCTCAGTATACATATAACCTAAAATAAATACACACAATGCTGAGATATGCACAAGCATATTTTATGTATGTTCCAATATCCTGGGAAAACCCACATAAATATATTGCATTTTAAACATTCTAAGCGCTTGAGCTCAGAAATAATGAATAATATTTAAGAATTGGCATCCATATCTGAAATCACATGGTAGGTTTTTTTTTCTTAACGTACATCTACCTGTTTGTAAATTGTGGTTTTTTTCTAATTTTACTGAAAAAGCTGAGAACATTCAAACAGGTCCGTGTAATACCGACAGTGATCAAAATGATATTTTACAATTTATGATGGATTAAAGTAAATTCATCTGAGGTGAGAAGAAAAGATATGTTAGGAAACATACTTCTTGAATTCCTTCTACAGTCTTTCATAATTTTGGAGGAGGAACACATGATTCTTAAAGTGTGGATAGCACAATTTTTAGTTGTTTATTGTTGAATGAGTTTGAGTATGTTACTGAAGCTCCTTGTACCTAATTTTCTCATCTTTAAAATGGAGATAATAATGCCAACCTTGCCAACATGTTTTGAGAACTAAATGATATAACGCATCCAAAGCACAACACAGCCTCACTGAGCGTATAGTAGCTTTACTCCAGAGACTGTACTTTTCTGAAACTCAAGTGACATTTGCAAGTGAATATCTCAAAGAAGTTTTCAAACTATTTCTTGTTGTTCATTAGTGATGACAAGCACCCCTGTTAAACAACTCATATTCTTCATAATCCCTCCTAGACATAAACCTAGCTAATAAGTCACCACTAGACAGCTTATTATTAGGACGGTTTCAGGATCACTGAGCTCAATAAGTGCTTAGTACATTTTAACAAAATTTAAGGTATATCTGTTTCAAAATGGACTATCTCAGAAAACTACCTGGGGATGATGATGATACCCAGGAGGTGATGCTTAAAATGAGCTTTAATTATTCCTCAGGAGTCTTCCTGAGAATGGCCTGCTTCAGATCCAGCTGACTTGGTCTTTCATTCTTCTCAGTTTCCTTCCTAGTTTTCATATTTTATGGTTAAAAAACAGAATTAGTTTCTGAGTTTAATAATTTTTTAATGTTACAATGAGCCCAGTTTTGAAAGCCCAGCTGCTTCAGAACAGCCCTCTATGATTTTAAGTGATAGAAGAGGGCAAAGAGTGGGTGAGAAATGGCTCCTACAAGAAACATTCCAGGTGCAGATTGGGAACACCCTACTTAGCCTGCGAGTGGCTAAAAAGTAGTGAAGGGAGGAGGCAGGGAAGGTGGGGATTTGGGATGATGGAGAAGGAATCACTCCTTTTGGTGTTTAGACAGAGTAACTCCATTGGTAAGACCATTTCATTAACTGTGTGGCCAAACTGAAGGTAAAGGGTGGGATCAACTCCTTTCCCTTTCAATGTACTCTCCGTAGCCCTCCTATTTATATTTTTTCTCCTTTATTTTTGGGAAGGAACCTTGGAAACAAAGTGGCATAATGAAGTTAAACAAACTAGGGCTTAAAACTGGGCACAAACATTGATCAACTTTGTGACTACATATGTGAAACCACCCAGCTCAGATTCAGCTTCCTCATCAGTTTACATGCATTATTTTACCTAATACTGAAAAGGAGGTAGGCACAAGCAGTAATCCCATTTTGATGGGGATGTTAAAGCTAAGGGAAGTTAAGTGCCTTGACTAAGTCACAAAACTAATAAGTAGCAAAGCTAGGACTCTAAAAGGCTCTTAACCACTAGGCTACAACAATCACCACTCAATAGGTCTCTACTCTTCATTACTTCTTGTCCTTAGGAGATTAAACTACATAGTGGAAGTTTCAATGTTGAAATGAAATCAGCAAGATCCATCTTTTAGGCCCAACTCTTACCTCAAGAGCCATGGAGAATGAGCTGATATCTTTATACAATAGAGAGCCCTCCATGTATTTCTGATGAGATGTCTGCTCCTTCAACTACCCTCAGGTGTCTCAGTGTGTAAGGTTCTCACAATTTTGGATGCCTTCCTCTGGACCTACTCCATTCTGTCAATGAACCTTTAAAAATTACCTCCCAATTAGGGAGCCTAAGATTCCAAATTTAATTTGAATTATATGGAATCAATTCTAATGCATCTTTTTCTCTAAGCAATGGCAGTTATGGGTGGCAAAAGAATAAGGAAGAGAAAAGCATAAACTGATCTGAGCTTTGCAAAAAATAAAAATAAAAAATAAAGTAACTGATGTCCCAATTTTTGCCAAGCAACTACACAGTAGACTCACTAATCCTTGTATCCTTATAACTAATCCTAGAAAATGTATAGGCTTAAACCCCATGACTAACTCTTTTATGATTTTAGATTAGCAAATGAACTCATGAGAATATCAATTAACTTCCTGACTATAGGATATACAATAATAACGTTCTAGAAAAAGATGAAGAGTGGTGGAGGCCAGGTCCCAGTTCCACTCTCAGACCTCTTTGAACTTTATACTGAAGCGATATTGCTTGTATAATAAACCCAGAAGTCACTGGCCTTTACTAAGGGCTCTGTCAAATAGTCTACCATTTTAGGATTATGGCTGGTACTTGCGAGAAGACAATGCCATCAATTCAGGTAGAAAAAATGTTAGTATTATTTCTCCCTTATTTTTTCTTTTATTTTATTCTATTTTATTCTGAGACAGGGTTTCACTCTGACACCCAGGCTAGTGTGCAGTTGTACGATCATAGCTCATTACAACCTTGAACTCCTGGGCTCAAGCAATCTTCTGCCTCAGCCTTCTAAGTAAGTAGAACTACAACCACACATCACCACTCCTGGCTAATTTTTTAAATTTTTAATTTTTGTAGAGACAAGTTCTCATTATGTTACCTAGACTGTTCTCAAACTGCTGGCTTTAAGCAATCCTCTTACCTCAGCCTCCTCTCTTAATGTTTCAATGCTTAACTAAGCCTTTTACTTGCTGCATTAGTTTTCTAGAGTTATTGTAACAAAATAGCACAGACTGGGTAATTTCTCACAGTTCGGAAGACTGGAAGACTGGAAGACTTGGAAGTCCAAGATCAAGGTGCTGGCAGAGTTGGTTTCCTCTGAGAGTCCTAAAGGAAGGTTCTTTCCAAACCTCTTTCCTGGGCTGGCCACCCTCTGCTGCCTCTGCACATGGTGTGTGTGTGCATGTGCACCCTTGCTGTCTGTCCCTGTGTGTCCGAAGCTCCCCTTCATAAGGACACCAATCAAATTGGATTAGGGCCCACATCTATGACCTCCTTTCACCTTTTCTCTTTAAAGGGTCACATTAAAGATCTACAAATACAGTCACATCTTAAGATACTGGGAGTTAGGTTTCAACATACAAATTTGCAAATAGGAGGACATAATTCAACCCAACACCTGCTTTCTCTGTCCATCCTTGCTGTCTTCATTAACTGAATCTACAGCTTCTATGTTGCAAATATCATCCTGCCCTTAAGGAAAGTCACACATACATTAAAAGCAAAGCAAACACTGTGTGCACAAAATATGATTCAATGTCAAATGTGTTTGATAAGAATTCAGAAGAGGAAATAAATCACTGTAGACTGAGATGAGCCTTTCGTTTCATGATCAGGATTTGAATGAATAGAGAAAACATGAGTTTTAGACAAAGGAAAGGGATCACCTTAGAAAAGACAAAATGCACAAATAATCACTGCATGATCAAAGGACTGGCAGGATACAGAAGTAGGGAAGTTGTAAAGGGTACTGGTAAGAGACAATCTCAAAAAGGTAGGTTAAAGCCAGATTAAGAGGGATCTTCAAGATCAGGCTAAGGGGATATGCTAGTTTCCTATGCCTGCTGGAACAAATTTGGTGGCTTAAAACAACAGAAAATGATTTACTCACATTTCTGGAAACCTGAAGTCTGAAATCAGTTGGCAGAGTTTGTTCCCTCTGGAGGCTCTGAGGGAGGATACATTCCAGATCTTTCTCTTAGTTTCTGGTGGCTGTGGTCAATCTTTGGTGTTGCTTGGTTTAAAGAAGCATCACTCTAATCTCTGCCTTGTTCATAAGACCTTCCCCTCTCTGTGTCCCTGTGTCTTTCCCTTTTTTTTCTTTCTTTTTTTTTTTTGAGACAGAGTCTTGCTCTGTCATCTGGGCTGCAGTGCAATGACAGGGTCTTGGCTCACTGCAACTTCTGCCTCCCAAGTTCAAGTGATTCTCCTGCGCCAGCCTCCTGAGTAGCTGAGACTACAAGCATGTGCCACCATGGCTGGCTAAGTTTTGTATTTTTAGTAGAGTAGTGGTTTCGCCATGTTGGACAGCCTGGACTCAAACTCCTGACCTCAGGTGATCCACCCACTTCGGCCTCCCAAAGTGCTGGGATTACAGGCATGAACCACCACACCTGGCCGTATCTTTCCCTTTTCTTAGAAACACATCTGTTATCAAATTTAGGGCCCTCCCTAAATCCAAGATGATCTTATCTTGAGATTCTCAACTTCAATACAAATTACATCTGCAAAGACTTTTTTCCCAAGTAAGTTCACATTCAGAGGTACCAGGAATTAGGACTTGGATGTAGCTTTTTGAGAGATACAAGTCACTCCACTACAAGAATTAGACCTAAGATTTGTGGATGGGGACATTTTAAAGAATGCCTGTGGTAGTGTTGTATAGTGTGAAATGGTGAGAAAGATATACTGGGATCCTGTAAGAAAAACAGAATTGTTGGCTGGGCGTGGTCACTCACACCTGTGATTCAAGAACTTTGGAGGCCACGGCAGGCAGATCACCTGAGGTCGGGAGTTCAAGACCAGCCTAACCAGCATGGTGAAACCCTGTTTTTTAAAAAAATAAAAATAAAACAGAGTTGTTATAATGCCTATATCTTGGAGGAACGGTGGAAGAAAAAGTGAATTATCACCTGTTAAGTGCTTAATATGTTCTATATACCACAAATTTTGTGCTTTACATATTTTGTTTCTTTTATCTCACAGGAGAATATCTAGGAGGAAGAGAAGAATGGAAGAACCAAAAGTTGTACAGAGATTGAACCTAGACAGCCTGGAAAATGAGAATTATAAAAGTCAAAAAGGGACCTGGTTTTGTGAGAAAGGTGATGAGTCAAGCTTGAAAGTGTTCCTTTTATGAAAGCTTCAACATGTTCAAGTACAATACAGGATCAGATGGTAAGAAACAAGAGTCAGAATTGTCTTTCTATGGATCATTGTTGGAGCCATCAAAGGGAATTCATTTTGTGAGCTACAGTGTGCTATAGATCAGAGGACCAAAGAATAAACTTGGAGAAATGTTCGGGATTCAGGAACTTAAAGACAGGCTAAAGAAAAAAAGCCATCCAGAAGGTAAACTAGAGGTAACAATAGCCTAAAAAATGCTTGAGAAAGTTTCCTTGCCTTTATCCTTTTAAAATGTCATTTATAAATTCAATTGACTTGTCATTATTTAAATACCTGCATAAGTAAGTAAACCAGGTGTCATTTTATAAGTATCCATAGTGAGAACTATTCAAGGAGTGGCACACCTCTTTCCAGAGGAAGAGAACATTCTACATTGTGCTATCTCAAGATGTTACTTTTAAACATCCTGAATGGAAACACTGAAAATCAAAAACTGTAACAATAGCTGGTCAGAAAACAATATATCATCATGACCCAAGATTTAAAGTAGGACAACATAAAGGTGCACAGACATTAAACTAACACCCTCTTACCTAAAAAGTAACAAAACAAAACAAAGAACAATTCAAATCAAAATCTTTACTTTTCAGTATTGGGATTCATACAGCACTTGTTTTCCACACCTTCTCAGTTATAGTGGGGCATTTTCTGCAGCAGATGCCTCATGTGCATCTACCAGGTGAAGAAGAAACAGCAGCAGAAATCACAAAATTAGATCCTTGTCTATACAAATCAGGCTGCAGCAATAATTATATCTAAGAGTGTATTGGGAAATCTTCAATACTCCTGTGGAATTTTAAATACTTTTTAACAGCATTCATGGCTCAGATGACCTTGGTTTGGGACACATTTCTCAAGGTCTGTTAGCACCATACCACCTCTAAATGTGGATTCTTCATGTTTGCCCTGCTCCATGGCTTGGCACCCAGCAGTACAACATTAAATAAAATCTCTCTCAAATAGAAACTTTAGAACTAGGTATTCAACTACTTGCTGTGAATACACACAGATGGCTCATAGATCTCAATCTCAAACTAAAACTCAACTTGGCCTCTTGGCTGCCAGTGCTTATTCCTCTCCCTGTATTCCCAGTATTAGTAAAGTGCCCCATGATTCATCATTCACCCTAGTCAGCATCACCTCCTCCTTCTCCATGACAACCACCACTCCACAACCAACCAGTTTTCATTTCCTCCTAAATGTTCCGCCCATCTTTATCTCTGAAATATTCTTTTTTAAGTCTTTCTTCTTCAATTCCTCTAACGCAGGCCTTCAGCATTTCTGGCCAAGACTATTGCAATAACATTCTAATTGGTTTTGCTATTTTTGTATTTACCCACCATTTAGTTCTACCTTCCACACTGCACCCAGATGGATCTATCTAAAATGAAAATCAAACAACACCCTTCCCCTTCCTAAAATCCCTCTGTGGATCCCCGTGCCATAATTAGTCAGTCTCAAACTTTCAGTGCGTAAAAGAATCGCCTGGGGAACTTGCTAAAAATGCAGATTCTCTGGACCTCTTTAACAGATCACTGGACTCGGTAGATGGGATGAATGCTTAGAATCTGCAATGTGTATAGTCATTCCTTTGGGATAAGGTTGGCACAGTGATCCTTGGATCACACTTCGAGAAAGGATGGTCTGAGGAGCAAAGCTCAAGCTCAAACTCATGACTTCTGTTACTGTTCTGGCTGTATCTCCTACCTCTCCCCATTTTATACTTTATAATATAATGAAGAAATTGTTCAATGAACACCCTATCTTGTTTCCATTCTTGAAGCCATTCTGTTCCATATGCTTCGAAAAATTTAACCACTTCATATGAGTCTTGAAAACTCAGTAACCGGATAAATAGTAAATTTCTCTGAGCAGCATTCTCTGAACTCCCAGAAGGCACTTGCTCACCTCCTCTGGGTCCCATAGCACTCAGGATACAGTATTTTATTGGCACTTACCATACCAATATTATTTACTGTCCTCACTCAGATGTAAGTTTTTGGTTTGCAGGGGCTGTCTCTTATTCATCTTTTTACTCCTAGCACCTGGCCTCGTGGCTGGCACATAACAGGTACTCAGCAAATATTTTCTGACCGGACCTGGATTGTTGCTCTGAGATGCTGCTGCTAGGCAGAGCCTGCCAAAAGCTTCCAGGCAGACACGGCTGCATCTGGTTCCAAGGAGAGGCTTGCCTCTATGATATGATGTCACCATATTAATTAGGGTGATAGCATTTCAGTATGGCCTCAGTGCCAGGATTCACCCTGCTTCCTGTAGGCAGACAAGATTTCTGAAGCCAAGATCTGGATGATTTAGGGGACCCTCCAAATCTCCACCCATCTTTCCAGACTTGTCTCAAGTCCTTTCAGAGTTCCTCCTTCCAGCATACCATGGAGGCCACCTGAATTTCTGAATAGCCAATATTCCAGAACAAAGAAATTTTAGTGAGGGAGCCCTGTGCTGGTGGCACTGGAAGAGGAGATTTTCATCTATGTAGCCGATAAGTTAAGACTTAACTTGCCATTCGGCTCTCCAGAGGAAGTTTAAGATGGTCTGAATGAACAAGTCTAACTCAGTGGCTTACTAGTGCATTAAGCAACAAAGGTAAAAAATTCCATTAAATTACACCAACACATCATCACAGGCTGAAATCAAAGCATTCCATTAGACTTAGTTATTGAAGTAGCCACAGAACTTTTTGCATACCTCATTTCTATTCCCCCTTCAGTATTGTGAAAGTTTGTTTACAAGTAAAATGCACATTTCTGTATGGCGAGCACCATGTCTCAGTTTTTAAATTTGTTTTAAATTTAAACAACTTAAACACCAATTTGTTGGTGTTTCCGGGAGGGATATATATGGGCCTTATGAGGCTTAAAGAGCATATGATTTGGAGGGGCCCTTCTTTAATAAAAAGAATACAAGTATGAAATACATACTAATGTAGAATAAGGAAAGAAATCACAAGTTATATATTTTTAAACATTGATATCTAGCACAAACATCACAACATTCAGAAAAATAAATGTAGTATTTTCTTTTTAAATTTAATTTAATGTTCTGGGATACATGTGCAGGATGTTCAGGTTTGTTACATGGCTAAAGATGTGCCATGGCGGTTTGCTGTGCCTATCACTCCATCACCTAGGTATTAAGCTCTGCATGCATTAGCTATTTATCCTGATGCTCTCCCTCCCCCACAATCCCCATGACAGGCCCCAGTGTCTGTTGTTCTCCTCCCTGTTTCCATGTGTTCTAATTGTTCAGTTCCCAATTATAAGTGAGAACATGCAGTATTTGGTTTTCTGTTTCTGCATCAGTTTTCTGAGGATGATGGCTTTCAGCTCCATCTATGTCCCTGCAAAGAACATTATCTCATTCCTTTTTATTGCTGCATAGTATTTCATGATATATATGTGCCATATTTTTTTTAATTCAGTCTATCATTGATGGACATTTATGTTGATTCCATGTCTTTGCTATTGTGAATAGTGCTGCATTGAATATATGCAAGCATGTATCTTTATAATAGTGTGATATATATTCCTTTGGTTATATGCCCAGTAATGGCATTGCTGTGTCAAACGGAATTTCTGGTTCTAGGTCTTTTAGGAATCACCACACTATCTTCCACAATGGTTGAACTGAACTAATTTACATTCCCACCAAGAGTGTAAAAGTGTTCCTATTTATCCACAACCTCACCAGCATCTGTTGTTCCTTGACATTTTAATAATTGCCATTCTGACTGGCGTGTGATGGTATCTCATTGTGGTTTCAATTTGCATTTCCCTAATGATCAGTGATGTTGAGTTTTTTTCATATGTCTATTGGCCACATAAATGTCTTCTTTTGAGAAGTGTCTGTTCCTGTATTTTGCCCACTTTTTAACGGGGTCATTTGTTGTTGTTGCTGTTTTTCTTGTAAATGTATTTAAGTTCTTTGTAGATTCTGGCTATTAGCCCTTTGTCAGATGAATAGAATGCAAAAATTTTCTCCCATTTTGCAGGCTGTCCACTCTGATGATAGTGTCTTTTGCTGTAAAAAAGCTCTTTAGTTTAATTAGATCCCATTTGTCAATTTTTGCTTTTGTTGCAATTGCTTTTGGCGATTACATCATGAAATCTTTTCCTGTGCCTATATCCTGAATGATACTGCTTAGATTATCTTCTAGTATGGTTTTGAGTTTTACATTAAGTCTTTAATCTGTCTTAAGTCAATTTTTGGATAAGGTGTAAAGAAGGGGTCCAGTTTCAATTTTTCTGCATATGGCTAGCCAATTTTCCCAGCCCAATTTATTAACTGTCTCTGTTTGCAGATGACATGATCCTATATCTAGAAAACCCCATCCTGTCAGCACAAAGTTTCTTAAGCTGATAAGCAACTTCACGAAAGTCTCAGGATACAAAATCAATGTGCAAAAATCACTAGCATTCCTATATACCAACAACAGACAAGCTGAGAACCATATCACGAATGAACTCCCATTCACAATTCTTACAAAGAGATTAAAATACCTAGGAATACAGCTAACAAGGGAAGTGAAGGCCCTCTTCATGGAGAACTACAAACCACTGCTCAAGGAAATCAGAGAAGACACACAAATGGGAAAACATTCCATGCTCATGGATAGGAAGAATCAATATGATGAAAATGGCCATACTGCCCAATGTAAAATGGCCATTTTGCCGAGAGTAATTTATGGATTCAGTGCTATTCCCATTAAACTATAATACCATTGACATTCTTCAAAGAATCAGAAAAAAAACTACTTTAAAATTCATATGGAACCAAAAAAGAGACCATATAGCTAAGATAATCTTAAGCAAAAATAACAAAGCTGGAGGCATTATACTACCTGACTTCAAACTATACTCCAAGGCTACAGTAACCAAAACAGTATGGTTCTGGTACAAAAATGGACACATAGACCAGTGGACACAACAGAGATCTTAGAAACAAGACCACACATCTGCAACCAACTGATCTTTGACAAACCTGACAAAAACAAGCAATGGGGAAAGGAATTCCTATTTAATAAATGTAATATTTTCTAATAACTGCCTAGCACATGTCTGTAACAATTTTTTTTTGCATTTTAGCTGTCTGCTCTTTGATAACTTCTTTATGTGAAAATGACTTTGTAATATAATTTTTTAAGAAAGAATGAAAAGATAATCTAGTGTTTCCTCTAAAATAGTTAGATTTGGTTTTTACTACTGAGAGTTGGGAGGCTTAAAACAAGAGACTTCATATACTGATATATTTGTTGTGTGGGGTACTAGCAGTAATACAAAAACAGAGGAATTCTGAGAAATACTATTTCAAACAATTGCCATTGAAAGACAAAAATATGTATATTTATAGTTGTATGCACAGCATTATCAGACTTATTTCTGACAAAAATAACTTTGATTTTGATCAGGATTTGATAAGAACTAAATCTCTCCCTCACAATTTTACACAGGAAATGATCAGAAGAATTTCTCCCAGACCAGCTTCTGCTTCACACATTTCAAACCTTGATTCTCAACTTTACTATATGTTTCAGGTGCCAGGTGACATATGAGATGCTTATATTGTAATTCAACCTCTGGTCTGCCCTTCTGGTCACAATGCCCAGTGTGTTGGCACACTGCATTCCTTGAAGTCATTCCTACACCAGGATGGCTGGCAATAACTTAATTCTATATAAAAGTCCCTAGTTGCAACATCAATATATCCCATTAAACCCAATCTGCATGTAATACCAATACAATTCCTCATGTTAGCAGATTTCCTAAATTTCCCACAGCCATCCAACACAACCTAACCTGAGGGGAAATATCGCAGAGAGGAAGTTTAAATAGAAAGAGAAAGCAGTCTTAATGGATTGCTATTAAACATTTTTGCTATTTCAAATCTTATACAAAAGCAGAACCAAGGACACATGGTCCATCCAAGTGAGGAGCTCTGAAGCTTAGGTCACATTAGCTTCTTGGTTAATGTGATTCTGGCCTCTTGGATTGAATACAGAGCTACTGAATCTTCAATAAACAATTATTAAAGAAAAACAGGAGGGAGGGAGAAAGGAAAATATGACGAAGAAAAAAAACCAGAGAGTAAGGGAAAAAAGGAGCGAGGAAGGCTGTTTTAACTAAATTTCAAACCCTGATTTTCAGAATACCCATTTTTTTCAATCTACTGTTGTTATTTTGTTCTACACAAACATGGCTAGATTTCTCACCATGTCCACTCATATCTTGCATTTGTCCCACTCTAAATTTTCTTCTGGAATGCAGATGGTTTGGAGAAATGATAAAACACAGCCTTTCTGGTGGGCTTTAAACATGAAGCTCTCCATTAATTCCATTAAATGCTAACTGTCATCACATGGGGTATCAGAGAGGTGTCTTTCTTCAAAGCCCATATCCCTAAACCCATCACCTCTTATCTTCTCTTGTCTTATGATACCTCTTTTACTGTAACATCTTAAGATACCTCCTTCTCAAATACACTATGTTCTACAGACTGGGGAAGTGTTGGGAAGTTTTATATACTATATAATTTACAGTTGTGTAGTAAAATAAATTTCAGATATATAGCATCATTTTACTTAATTTGCTTTCTTGGCTTGAGGCACAGATACATTTCACTGATTTCAGCCCTCATTAAAAGAGGGAAGTTCATTCTGTAATTTAATCCTTTGGGTTACTGTTCTCTTTCCCCACCCTTCTATAATTCTGTCAAGCCCCAAACTGAGCTTTTTTACTTAACAACCTTGGTCTTTTTAATGCCTGAAATCCATCTATCCTTCTCCTTTAAAGTTCTTCATAGTGAAGTATCTGAAACACACCTAGAAAGTGTCTAATGTACCCCATCTACAGAATTTTCTTGAATAAACTTCTCCATTTTCTCTCCTTAAAGCACTGGGATAAACATTTCCAATAATCCTCATTCGATCTTCCTATAAATTGTTTCTACTACCTATTAGTTACTCCAAAATTCTTTTGCTGGTTTTTAGTTCTCTACTTCCAAGTTCTCCACATCAAGTTCTCTATTCCTTTTTTTATCTAAAAATCCCAACCTTCACTAAAATTCAACCAAAAGTTGCACCATTGAGATGTTTCAAATTTTTTTTGTGGATTAAAATGTCCCTCACTGAACTTCTAAGACAATGTTAGCATCTAGTAATTATCCCAAGCTATCTGCAACTGCGCTATACAGCTGATTCTTGAAAAACATGGGTTTGAACTACATGGGTTCACTTATACACAGATTTTCTTCCACCTCTGCCACCCCTGAGAGAGCAAGACTGTTGCTCCCTCTTCTTTATCTTCCTCAGCCTATTCAGCATGAAGATGATGGGGATAATGATGATCCATCCCACCTAATGAAAAGTAAATATATTTTTTCTTTCTTAAGATTTTTAAATAACATTTTCTTTTCTCTAGCTTACTTTAAGTCTACAATATATACTACATGTACAAAATATGTGTTAATCGACAGTTTATATTATTGATAAAGCTTTTGGTCAACTGAAGGGTATCAGCAATTAAGTTTTGAGGGAGCCAAAAGTTGTACTAGAATTTTCAACCGGGTGGGAAGTCAGCACTCCTAACCCCAATATTCAAGGGTCAACTGTATTTCCATCCACACCATGGTCTGCCTAGTCCACATATGAATGTTGAGTACAAGAAGGTGATTTTATACATACATTCGATTATATTTTTAATTTACTTCTTTAGACTATACAGCATTGAAAGGTTAGAATTTTTGAAGTTGGAGCTCAAAAATACCTTCTTATCTATCTTCCTGCCACTAACTAGTTACTCTGAAGTTTTACTTTTTCTTTTAATCAAGGAAGTCTCTCATGAGTTTTGTCATTCTCATTCCTAATATCTGATATATTAGGAGTATCTTTCCTTCATGATAGCAAATTGTCATCTTTTGGACCTACATCAGAGTGGATGTGTTTAATGGTCTGAATGACAGTGAGGATACGGGCTCCCTCTTAATACTCCTTGAAAAATTAACTTCACAGAAATTTATCCCTGCTTAACTTCAGTCATTTGCATTGCATGTGCTGAACTTCAAAGATTCCAGATTAGACAGCACCTATAAGATCATCTGCACAGCTCCCCACTTGATGTTACCAAATGTTAAAACATCCTGTGCTTAAAGGAAAGTGTGTTACTTCCAAAGCTTTTCATTTTTAACTTTTGGCAACTGTTGGGATTTTTTTTCCTATAAAAACTGGCTTTTGTCTCCCTATAAGGTTCACCTCTTTAGTCCTGTTTGGATGCCTTGAGGCATATCTCTTTCACATCTTATTTCAGCAGGTGTTTTAATACAAATCCTGCATCCTCCCCAAGTCTTCGGATGCTACACATCTCTTGAAATAGTCTTCATTTTACAAGATTTTGAGTCTCCTCATTTTTGTTACTCTCCTATGTTCTTTCAACACATTATAATTTATTTATATCCTTGAAAATGTAGGATCCATAACTAATAATTATATTTGAGGTGAGAAAGGATGAGATGGGAAAAGTGAATAAATCACTGCCATAATTAATATTAAATAACATATCATAGAACTTTAAGAGCTGTGTTCTCTCTCTCTCTCTCTCTCTCTCTCTCTCTCTCTCTCTCTGTGTGTATGTGTGTGCGTTTGTGTGTGTCTCACCATCATACCAATTAATTGTGAAATTATTAAGTGGTGTGTGCTGCTAAATGTTTTACAACTGGCATTCAGGGGGAAGGGGAAGACATTATTGGTAACATTTTTCAATTTCCCTGATGTCAACACTCCCACCGTGATGTATTTCAAGCCATGAATGTGGCATCATTAAATGCAGGCTGGAAAATGATGCACAGCATAACATTATACAGTACATCTACCAAACAGATAAAATAGGCATAAATAATCTCAAGGGCATAGATAATAGTAAAATAAAATAATTAGGAAGTGATGCATTTTCAGTATTTCTTACCATTGTTTTAATATAATTAATTTTGTGTTCATGAAATTTAATTTGTAATAATGACTGTTTACCGACTGGCTTGCAGAATTTCTGAAAACTTAACAATTGGCTCACAAAAAGTGACCATATTGCCAAAAGCAATCTACAAAGTCAATGCAATTCCCATCAAAATACCAGCATCATTTTCCACAGAAGTAGAGAAAACAATCCTAATATTCATATGGAACCAAAAAAGAGCCCACATAGATAAAGCAAGACTAAGCAAAAAGAGCAAATCTGGAGACATTACATTACCTGACTTCAAACTGTACTATAAGTCCATAGTAACCAAAATAGCATGGTACTGGTATAAAAATGACATATACACCAATGGAACAGAATAGAGAACCCAGAAATAAAGCCAAATATTTACAGTCAACTGATCTTTGACAAATCAAACAAAAACATAGAGTGGGGAAAGGACACCCAATTTAGCAAATGGTGCTGGAATAACTGGCAAGGCATGTGTAGAAGAACAAAACTGGATCCTCATCTCTCACCTTATACAAAAATCAACTCAAGATGAATCAAAGACTTAAACCTAAGTCCTGAAACCATAAACATTCTGGAAGATAACGTTTGAAAAACCCTTTTAGACACTGATTCAGGCAAAGACTTCATGACCAAGAACCCAAAAACAAATGTAGCAAAAACAAAGATAAACAGATGGGACCTAAACTAAAAATCTTCTGAACAGCAAAATAAATAATCAAAGGAGTAAACAGACAACCCACAGAGTGGGAGAAAATCTTTGCAGTCTATACATCTGATATCCAAAACCTACAAGCAACTAGAACAAATCAGCAAGAAAAAAAGAAACAATTCCATCAAAAAGTGGGATAAGGACATGAACAGACAATTTTCAAAAGAAAATATAAAGATAGCCAATAAACATAACAAAAAAATGCTCAATATCACTGATTATCAAGAAAATGCAAATCAAAACTACAATGTGATTCCATGTCACTTTTGCAAGAATGGTCGTAATAAAAAAAATCAAAAAATGAGATGTTGGCATGGATGTGGTGAAAAGGAAACATCTTTACACTGTTGGTGGGAATGTAAACTAGTACAACCACTATGGAAAACAGTGTGGAGATTCTACACTGTTTAAGAACTAAAAGTAGATCTACCACTTGATCCAGAAATCCTGCTCCTGGGTATCTTCCCAGAGGAAAATAAGTCATTATACCAAAAAGATACTTGCACAGGCATGTTTATAGAAGCACAATTTGCAATTGCAAAAAAATGTGGAATCAGGACAAATGCCCAATTAATGAGTGAATAAAGAAAATGTGGTATGCCATGGAATACTACTTAGTCATAAAAAGGAACAAAATAATGGCAATTGCAGCAACCTAGATTAATTGGAGACCATTATTCTAAGTGAAGTGACTCAGGAATGGAAAACCAAACACCGTACATTCTCACTCATAATTGGGAGCTAAGCTATGAGGATGCAAGAGCATAAGAATGATACAATAGACTTTGGAAACTCAGGGTGAAGGCTGATGGGGGTGAGGAATAAGATACTACACATTGGGTACACTATACACTGCTTGGGTGATGGGTGCACCAAAATCTCAGAAATCACCACTAAAATGCTTATTCACATTACCAAACACCACCTTTTCCTCATAAACCTATTGAAATAAATAATTTTTAAACAACAAAAAAACCAGTTGGCTCACAAAAGCCACCATTAATTTACTCCAACTAGAATATCAAAACATTTGTTTACACCATTCTGAAGTTTGCAGTTCTATGTAGTTTTGTTTCATTTTTTTCACCAGGGTAAAATAATGGATATGTATTCTTGTTTATTTTTATCTTGTTAGATAAAACCAATCATTTCACTCTGTCAATATTCTTCAGATCTTAATTTTGTCAGTCCAGATCTCTATCATCTTCACCCCTTCTGACTGGTACACATTTAATGAGCAAGACTTACATTCTTCTATCAAAGGCATTGAATTATTTTTTAAAAATATACCTTACAGGACAGAGCCAAGGACAGAATCCTTGGTCAGGCAAATAGAATCCTCCCTCCACACAAACATCAAATCATTAATCAGCATTGATTCAATAAGGTATTTTGCCTACTCAATTGCCTTTGCATCTAGTCCAAATTTCTTTCCTCACCTTGTGCATAAGACTCTGAAGAAATTATTTATCAAGTCTATGACTGAGTCCAGAACCCTCACTTACTTCCTTATTATGTCAGAGAAAAAGGTTACCCCTATGCAAAGCTGATCACACTCTCTAGGATGCATCAATTATGCCTCCTCATTTCTCTCTTTTCAACCTGCCTCTTCTTCTACCTCTACTCTCTAGCATATCAATATAACATGTAAGCTGTGGCTGAAAATAATTTTTTTCCTCCACTCTGCCTCTTCTCCCATTTAGCATATTGCAGATTTCAGTTTTTTCCACTCTCCTTGGGCTTACTATTCCATCTGTCCCCCTTTAGTCTCAGCAGATGACTAATACCATGACCCTGCTCCATCTACAAAGTGGATGCATTCAGGCAGGGACTCCACCCATTTGCTGCTTTGCCACCTTCAGACTTATCAGCACCCGAACCTGGCCAAGTGGAGGTGGAAGTTTCCCTTCCATATTTGGAATATCATCTCCTCACAGTAATTCATCAGAGACATTGGCTTTCCTATTCCTTCTCTTATATCATCACCCTCTTGTTCTCAACAGAATCTTTAACCTCATCATTTAGATGGCTCTAGCCTCTCTCTTCTCTTTATAAGTAAAATATTATCCTTCAAATCTAGTTCTCCATCTTACTGTACCCCTTTGTCCACCATCTGCACTTGCTCCCCTCTTCTTCAATTCTCAGCTTTCAGCAATTTGCCTTTTGGGTTCACCACTCCACTGGGTCACCAGGAAGTTCACAGCTGCAACACATAGAAATACATGCATATGTACCCTTTTTATTTCTTACCTTACATGGCTTCTCTGAAGCTTCAAGACTAACCACTCCTGTTTTGTTTGGCTTTGTCTTTAATTTTCTCTTACCTTTGTTTCAATGACATCTTACTCTCCTAATTTTCTTTCTCCATCAATGGATGCCTTCCCTTTCTTTTTGTCAGGTTTGTCTTCCTCAGTCTCCACTTGCCTCGGCATTCTCAGCAATGCCCACAGCTTCCACCACCACCACATCTTTGGGTATGACTATAATTCTCTATTTTCAGCCTAGACCTTGTTGGAATTTTGCTTCAAATGTAGATCTCCATATGCATGATTCATTCTCTGAAAATGAACATCTTTTCTTCCCCCTGCATCCTCTCACCAAAATATGCACCTCTTCCTGCAATCCTTATCTTGTTTATAGGACTACCACTCACCCACTTGCCCAGGCCAGAAATACTCTGGAAACCTCTCTCTTCCTCTTCACCCACGTTCAATAAGTCACGAAATCTTCTAGATGTCAAAACTTTAAGTTTTTTTGTAAGATTTTTATAATGGTAGTTTTCCAGTTACTTCCCCTGCCTGCAGTCTCTCACTTCGTTAATCTTTCCTCTACTTACAACCAGAATCATCTTTCTAAAACAAGATCATGGTCCTCCTCTACTTAATACCCCACAGTGGCTCTCAGTTCACCTCAGGAACATGTCTAAATGCCTCATCATCACACAACCTGTCTGCCTACCTCTCCAATGACATTCCTAAATACCTAATTTACTGCATTTTCTAAATAATCTATGCCTTAATTATTTCTATGTCTTTATACACACTGATTTCAATTCACAGAATGATTTTCCGGATTGTTTAGTGATGGAATTCTCATCTTGTCCAAGTAACAGCTAAAATAGACTATCCTCTGTGAAAAATGACATCCATTGTATCACCATTTCTTATATGTTACATTTCTTTCTTGTACAGGCCACTGTCAAGCATTTATCATGTGTTGACGGTAATTATTTACCTGCCTAGTTTCATCACTAGATGGGAACTAAAAAAGTAACAAATTTGTTAAAGGAAGAAATTAAATTGTATTTATCTTTGTAATATCCACTTCTTAGTACATGGCCTATCACATCTTAGGTAACTCAGTAAATCTTCACTGAATGAATGACTTTCCTTCATTTAATACACTATAACTCATTCAAAGAAAGAAATGTAGAAAATAGCATGATTTGATTTGTTCTTGGTGAACAGAGGCTGGTACTTTGGGATTAGTATTTTTTTTTTTAATCTATTCTCAAAACAGAATTTCAATATTCAGCTCTATATTAAGGAACCAATAATAAATTCATTCATTTTATGAATAAACACTTTTCTCCTCATTTTAATTTTTTGAAAACAGAAATAAAATTTGCTTAAACCCAACTCCCCTGCCCCAGAAATGCTACTATAAATACTCTGCCATTTATATAAGACCCATCACTGTTGGGTAAAATTTTTTGGAGTGTATGTATATATGTGCAAAACCAGGCAAAGAAGGGAGGTATCAGGAAGGCTTTAGAGCGATAAGTAACTGAACCCAATTAATAATGACTTAAAAAATAAGAATTGAAGCAGGGCACAATGGGGTGCACCTGTAGTCTCAGCTATTCAAGAGGCTGGGACAGGAGTATCATTTAAGCACAGGAGTTTGAGGCCAGTCTGGGCAACATAGCAAGACCTTGTCTCTAAAAAATACCAAATAAAAATAAGAGTTGAAAGTTATTCTATAATAAGAAGCATGGTGGGAAGTAATTGCTTGCATTCATTAATCTCATGGATGGTGTCATTAGGGACCCGGCTCTTTACTTTTGTATTGCTTGGACATCATTAACCATTTTGTGTGTGTGTATGCCTTCCCCGCTCTGCCTTCCTCCCATCCAATGGGAGTTGTCTCTGATGATAAAATGGCTGCTGCAGCTCCAGGTATTACAGATGCTTTTTAAGCAGGTAAGAGAGGAAGGGGCAGTACAATACATGGATGGCCCTTTTGTAAGAAAGCAACAGCTTCCCCAGAATCCTCCCAGCAGACTGCCCTGTGCCGCACTTGTCAGAATTGAGTTGAATGATGATTGCTGGACAGCAGAGTTGGTTGGAAAAGTAAGTATCTTGCTTTTCTTCCCACCGGGTTCATAATTGAAGAAAAGCAAGAGAGAGGGGGTTGGAAAACAGCTCCTGTCTGCCATCGGGGATAAGATCAGGTATCACTTTCTAATCATTGCTTTGTTTCCCAGTTAGAATTGTTTTTCATCTTATATTATTCCAGTGCTTTCTTAATTCAAAATTTTTAAGGAACTTGTCTCTCAATAGTTTGGACATGGATTCTACTGTTTTTCTCACCTGTGTAACATCTATTTGAATAACATTTTCCCCTGATATATTTGCTGGCATTTTTATAGCCCAAACACTAATATTTTCTACCTGTCTTCCGAGCAGTTTAGGTCCATTTATATTATTTTGCCTTCAATAAGTTAAATTTCAATATAATTTACAAATTTCACTGTTTGCTGCATATTACTGTCTAGATCATGAACATAATACTAAATATAACTAAATCAGAATGTGTAATATTGACCTTTATGTCATCCTAATGGGAACATTTCTCACCAATTTTACGAATCCTCATTTTATAATTTTTTCACATTTCTAAATAAAATATTAAGCCTTTCCATAGAACAAATGAGGATCAAAACCTTTTGGCATTGTGCTCCAACACCCTTTATTTTGTAGTTCAGATAAATGAGACTGAAAAATTAAAAATGACTAGTAAGTGTTTGAAATAATGCTAGAAACTGGATTCTGGGGTCCCCAGTTTGATGTTACTTCTACTAGGTTGAATGACGGGTTTGGTTTGAGAAAGATGTCAGATATTAGAAGCATCAGACCAGTGGAGCAGAAGCCAAGAAAATGGAACTGTAATATTAGTTCCTGAAATGGCAAGAACAAAACCCTGCTGAAAAACACGGAGCAAGCTCAGGCATGGTTCAGGCAATCTTGGACACTAGGTCCAATGTGGTAGGACAGAGCACAGCAGTGGGTGAGCCCTTGGGAGCCAGGCAGGTGGCAGTCATGGTTCTGGGAGATGTGCCCATATGTTGCAGAATCCCCTCCAGAAGGATGAGTTTAGGCAAAGCTCCAGTTCCTGGGGTGGAGTGCTGACAGGTGCCAGGTGGGGTCCAGGCTCTAGCCAGATGTACTACAGTGCAGAATTGGGCTCTGGGCATAGGGAGGGGGGTGCCTGTCTCAGGATAACTGGTCACAAGCCAAAAAGAAGTAAGTTAAGCAGAGTAACATAACACAGCCAGGGCTAATTATCAGGAGGAGTACTCTAACGTGGGTTACAAGGACACCTACAATTCACCCTAAAATTACAGTTTTTGGGACAAACGGGCAGGAAAGTATAGTAAGGCATGAAAAAACCCTAGCAATCACAGCTAAAATGTCAGGCCTCCAGTCTCGGTATCTAGATTTATTTCAAGACCTCACCAGTCTCAGTAAGCACTGCCTCAGAATGGGAGACAGAGCTTGAAGCTCTCTTTATTGCAGTTGGGAGAGCAGGACACCATAATCTGCAGTCGTTGAAATCTAATTTACACTTAATGTTTGACCTAAAAAAACACATGCCGGGATCTACTAAATCTCAATTTAATGATTCCACAGTGAAAGTTTTATTTTATAGCCTTTTTGTTTTTCAACACATCTTAGTTGTACGTGCTATTTCTAAATTCTTTATCTACAATATGCTTATGGATTTATGTCTTAATATAGTTGTGTTATCAGTTTATGTTCATTTTAGACCTTCTATAGCAGCAACTTAGTTTTCTGAGACTTTTTAAAAAATAGAGGCAGCATAAAAACAGCTAGAAGGATAGTACATGGATTTTAAGAATATATCCATTGAAGATGGAGAGGATGCCTGGCAGTCAGGCTTCTCCACGGTCAATGCAATTGGGTCATTAAGGTGACCAAGATCACCAGACCATGAAACACTTGGTCCAACCATTTCATCCATCTTAATGACCAAATCCAACCAGCTGCACAATGATACAATCAATTGCTCAGTAACTATCCATTATAATGGCAGAAAACAAAACAAAACAAATTGGCAGTGTTCTGGTCAGTTCAGTAAAGCTACACAGACAAGATTGCCAAGCATATGCTGGCTCCTAGTTTTTATGCCTTTTTTGGTTCAGATGAATTTCCCTCATTCCAATTGTTTAGAAATACTCAACTCCCCAAGTTTTAATCTTCAACCTTGCTTATTACCATTAGTTTCTGTTTATTTTACTTTTCTTAGTTTATTCTATTAGGACAGATTTTTAAAGCAATTCATATTTTTTTTTTTAGTCAGCTTTCATTTTATATCCCTACTTATTTATCATGCCTTATTAGAAAACTTATTTTCTTCTGTTTCAGTTTTCTCTGATACATTTTTACGAGCCTTCAGATTTGCTTATTTCTCTTTGAAACCATTAACTCAAGCAAAACATTAGTATAAATTACATATTTTACATATTAGCAAAGATATAATAAATGCATCTGATGTTTATCCATTTACCTAAATGTACTCAGCTTAAATATATACCCACCTAAGTATTTTTGGATGAGCTGTAAACTACATCCGAATACTTAACCATCTATTCTAGATATGCCATCTCACATCTTGCAAGTGGATTGGTCTGTTTTTTTTCCTCATGAATTCTACCTAACTGTATATCCAGCTTTAATATTGCATATCTTTTTATAGTGCTAAGATTCCACTGCTTTATCATGCCTTTGTACTCAGCTTTTCTAGGCTGAGTGTACACAATACTTCATCAGCCAGAAGTTAAATGTTTGGTAAACTAATAGTTGTCTTTTTGTGTGAATCTGGGGAAAAATTAACTTTATTCTGATTTATTTAATGAAATGATTAGAATTGACTAAATGCTTAGTACATGTAGTCACAGAAAATAATTTTGTAAAACTTTTTTTTTCCTGAAAACACCTCTGACTCAAGAGAATGTTTTATATCAAAAATATACCTTTCTTTCTTTAGAAAGAAAACCAGATCAGAATTACCTCCATTTTCTGTTAACTTTCTTTCTTATAACCTGATAACTTTTGAGTGTTGCACTATTGGTGTGTGTATGTGTGTTTCTGTGTATGTGTGAATGCCTATGTGTGGGTGCATTTTTAATGGCAGTTATCATAGTTAAAATAGTAGCCGTAGGGACTCACTACAACCATGTTAGTACAGATACAGTTCCCTCATGTTATGCTACAGGAACGGATGGTAGTTGAGGTCAGATAAAGTCATGGTCAACCAATTGGATCAGGAAACTGATAATAAGGATTAATGATGGGCAGATGTGGATGTGATGGGGTCACGGTGGGCAGCTGTTACCAAGGGTGCTTGAAGTCAGAGAGATAAAGCTCCAAGCAAGGCAGTCAGATAGGTGTACGGCTCTAGATATATAAGACAGCACTTGAGACAGAATCTACCCATAGTCTGGACAGTTCCCTAAAAGTAGCTTTAACACATCTGACAGCCTAAGAAGACTTAGTCTCGAAATCTCAGACTTCTGGATTGTTTCTTTGAGAACAGTGGTCCCCAACCTTTTCGGCACCAGGGACAGGTTTTGTGGAAGACAATTTTTTCCATGGAGAGGGTGGGTGGGGATGGTTCCAGGATGCAACTGTTCCACCTTAGATCATTAAGCATTGGTTATATTCTCATAAGAAGTGTGCAGTCTAGATCCCTCATATGTGCAATTCACGATAGGTTTAGCGCTCCTATGAGAATCTAATGCCGCCACTGATTTGACAGGAGGTGGAGCTTAGGTGGTCATGCTGGCTCCCCCATGCTCATTTCCTGCTGTGCTGCGAGTTCCTAACAGGTCACAGAACAGTACCCATCCGTAGTCCTGGAGTTGAGGACCCCTGTTCTAGAGAGCAGAACTCCAATTAGCTTAGTTGACCCAAACTCTTGTCCCTATATAGATTTCCTCTTAACAATGAGTATACATTAACCAAAGAATCACATCCATAATCTAAAAGACTGTTCTCTGGTAGTGAGTAAGTCTCATGAGATCTGATGGTTTTACAATGAGAAACTCCTTTCTCTTGGGTTTCATTCTCTCTCTTACCTGCCACCAACGTTAGGCTGTGCCTGTCTCCTTCTGCCATGATTGTGAGGCCTCCCCAGCCACATGGAACTGAGTCCATTAAACCTCTTATTCTTTATAAATTAAGGGTATTTCTTTATCAGCAGCATGAGAACAGACTAATACAAGAATTCTCTGAAGAGTTTAAAATTGGCTACCATGGCTTCTTCTTACAGATATATATTAGATACCATTTTCATGCTGCTGATAAAGACATACTCGAGACTGGGAAGAAAAAGAGGTTTAATTGAGCTTCCAGTTCCACATGGCTGGGAGGCCTCACAATCATGGCAAAGGCCCTTCTTACATGGCCGCAGTAAGAGAAAATGAGGAAGAAGCAAAAGCGGAATCCCCTGATAAACCCATCACATACCTTGAGACCTATTCACTATTATGACAATAGCATGGGAAAGGCCACACCCCATGATTCAATTACCTTTCCCTAGGTCCCTCCCACAACATGTGGGAATTCTGGAAGATACAGTTCAAGGTGAGATTTGGGTGAGGTTACAGCCAAACCATATCAAGATGTAAGAGATGAGAATTTTATGAAGTTCATACTGATTTCACTAACTGCTGGAGAAAATACTCTAGACTTTGTGTATATATCATTGCTATGGTTAGATAGAGGAAGAAAAATGAATGAGAATGTGTAAAGAAATACATTTGTTCTTTGTCCCGTTTTTGGCACAGAGTGTCTAAAACTCTAGGAACTTCTTGAGTGATAAGAATGTCTACTGTTATTCATAAGGAGCCCCTTTGGATCACACTCTTTTTGTGAGGTGATTTATGTTGAGGCTCTTAGATAGCCTCAGGATGAGAGCTGGTCACCAGAAAGACCAAACATGTATTAAAAGAATGGGAACTCTCAGCTCTGCCTCCTGATCTCTGGGGAGGGAAAGAAGAGCTGGAGATTGGATTACACCAGGACCCCCACTACCCGTTTTTTTGTTTTTTTTTTTGAGACGGAGTTTCACTCTTGTTGCCCAGGCTGAAGGGCAGTGATATGGTCTCAGCTTACTGCAACCTCTGCCTCCTGGGTTCAAGTGATTCTCCTGCCACAGCCTCCATAGTAGCTGGGATTACAGGTGCCTGCCATCATGCTCGGCTAATTTTTGTATTTTTAGTAGAAATAGGGTTTCACCATGTTGGCCAGGCTGTTCTCGAACTTTTGGCCTTAGGTGATCCACCCATATTGGCCTCCCAAAGTACTGGCATTACAGGCATGAGCCACTGTGCCTTGCCATAGAAAAGGCATGGAAGCTCCATGCCTCACTCCTTGTACTTTGCCTTGTATCTCTTCCACTTGGCTAGTCCTGAGTTGTATCGTTTATAATAAACTGGTAGGAGTAAGTAAAGAGTTTTCTTGAGTTTTGTGAGCCAATCTAGCAAATTATCAAACATCAGGAGGGTGTCATGGGAACCTCCAATTTATAGCTGGTTGGTTAGAGTGTAATGGTCCCTGAAACTTACCATTTGTGTCTTAAGTATTGTGGGGCTGAGCCATTAAACTGTGGGGTCTGAGCTAACTCTAGATAGTGAGTGTCAGAATTGAACTGTTGGACACCAGGTTGGTGTTATAAAATGGAAAGCTGGTTAGTGTCAGAGAAAACAAAACATTGCAGAGGGGAATATTAGTTTAAAAGTCATTGACAGATTCAATCAGTCAATTCACAGGTTTTTTAAAAAAGTAAGACAGAGAGAGAGAGTATTCGATCTAATTGTACCATAAATCTTTCTGCAATAAAACATGAAAAATCTTCTATCTATCTAAGTAGTGGATTATAAGGAACATACAATTTAGGGACAATTTATGGTACATTAGTTTAAGCAGTCTAATGTAATTTTGTTAGCAATTAAGTTTAATTTCTATTTCTCATTCACAACAAGCCAAACAAAGTATCAGAAGAATGCGCTTACTCTTTATCACTTATAAAATGATAAAGCAAGGGCTGCTTGATCAACAGTAAATTATAGCTAGAGAGAAAAAGAGAGCAGTTCTCATGTTGTATCCCTATTCTTCATCCTTCAGTCTGCCAACTCTCTGAAGATAGGGCTGGATAACTCAGGAAAGGCAAGAGTATTATCCATATCAGTTATGATTTATTTTTGCTGTAAGTAAGGAAAGCCTGAAAATAGTGGCATAAACAGAGAAGGGACTCCTTTTTCTCACCTAACAAAAAATACGAAGGTAGATAGCCCAAGGTTGTTGTGGCCATTCAAAGGTGCTCTTATGAACTGAGGCTCATTTTATCTTCTTGTTTCTCCATCTCTAGCCAGGGCTTCTAGCTTTGTGGTTACAAGATGGAAGAAACTGTTTAGTAGACAGCTTCAGGCTTATGGAGCATATATTTTCTGCCATTGTAAAGCAAAAGCAGCCATATATAAGATGTAAACAAATGAGCCTGCCAGTGTTTCAACAAAACTTTATTTACAAGTAAGTATCAGGCCAAATTTGGCCTGCAAGGCTGTAGTTTGCAAATTTCTGGCTTAAAACAAGAATGGCTATATCATTTCTCACAATTCTTGGAGTTGACTGACTCGGCAGAGCAGTTTTTCTGTTCCATAGGGTAACTGAGGTCACTTATGTGGTTGCATTTAGCTGATAGTTTAACTACAGATGGAACGTCAAGGGCGGCTTCTTATCCTCCAGTGCCTCTCTTCACATAGCTTCTGAAGACTCATTAGTAAGATCTGAGCTTTTTTATCCCATGGAATATGGCTTCTAGGAAGAAATGGACCAAGAGTTCAAGCCCCACAGTGCAAGTGCTTATCAAACCTCTTCTTCCATCATTTTGCAAAAGTCTCATCAGTTAACAAAAGTCACATGGCTGATCCCAGAGACAAGATGGAAGGGGATACACAGGAATGTGTTCCTGGGAAGCATGGATCACTGGGGGCCACCAATATAACAGGCCACCACAGTTGGCCTTCAGGACCTCAATCATTCATGTCTTTCCTACATTCAAAATATACTTACCTCCTTTCCAGGACCCATAAAATGTCTTTATTTTAGCATCTGGTTCAGGCTTAGCATCTAGCCCCTTGGCATATAAATCAGCTTCGCTTCCAATTTTATTGCTACAAGGTGACAGTTATGTGAAATAAAACAAGAACTCTTTCCCTACACATCCAATGTTCAATGATAAAAAAGAGAAAGAATCACCGCAATAGACATTTCCTTTCCAAAAATGTGAATGGGGACAAGGGCCAGAAGTACACAGCTACTGCCCCCATAGCAATTCTGTCATCCACTGAGCACATGTCACTTGGGGAAAGGAAATGTTTGTTGTGCTTCCTAAGAGCAGTTTCTGAATCCACTGCTTTCCTCAACTCTCATCTTCTGTGTTCTTGGCTCCACTTTGTGAGATGGCTTTTCTTTCCCTAAAGAATGGCTCATGCCTGCAGCTGAGTAGTACTCTCAGGCCATTTCCTGCTGAGAGTAAGCTAGTGACTCAGAGGCTTCTTTTGATTTTGACCTGTCCTTTTGTATCCAAGCTGATACAACTCCTTTAAAAATGGTATGGGCTTTCTATATATCAAATTTAAAATGTAAAATTCATTGCATTACACAAAATCTTGCACACACAAACCTCTTTACATAGGTCTCTCTCTAATTTTGGCTGAGAATAAGTATGTTGCAGTAAAATGTCCATGAGATCTTCAGAAAGTTTTTTTTTTTTTTTTTTTTTTTTTTTTTGGGAGGGTTTTATCTCATATTTACTCTTTGGCCTCATTTTACTGATAGCCTCGTGGAGCTGATCTTTATACCTGAGGGCATTTCATTTCTTATTTTAAAATGTTTTGCCAGTTGGAGATAGAATAAATGAGAAACAGTTATATTGTCTAACCCAAAAAGTCCTGAGCTGGAAATATTTTCTTTAAATTCTGTTTGAAAATTCAATAGTACTCTAGCTTCTCTCCAATTTTCTTGCAATATCTTATCACAGATAATGTAAAACACCAGTTGACACATTCAACATTTTGCTTGGAAATCTCTTTAGCTAAATTTTCAAGTCACTAGTTATATTATTTTATCTTGCCTTCTACTTAACACAGGTGACAATATCCTTCATTTTTCTATTAGTATATAACACAGGTTTCTTTTTCTCCAGCCTTCAGTAGAAATTTTACAGTTCTTCCAACCTCTACCCATCATTTCGTCACTTTTTAGGTCTCCGCCTTCCATCGGATTCCTCCGAAATCCTATATTAATCATGTCTTTTATATTTTGTATTTGATGTTGCTTTGACATCTTGAGGGCCTTGCTGACACAGGAGAGACTGCCCCTTCCAGAGCTAGCTTATCGCCAGAGATAGCCAGAAATCCCCCCCAAGAGCACACTTTGTCTATGTAAACCAACTTTCTTAGTTTGCTTGGGCTGCTCTAACAAAAGATCATAGACTGAGTGGCTACAACAACAAATATTTATTTTTCACACATGAGGCTGACTGGAATATCCAAGATCCAGGTTCCAGCATGGTCAGATTGTTGGCAAGGCTTCTCTTCCTGGCTTGCAGATGGTTGTCTTCTCGCATAGCCTCTCATAGCAGAGGGGGAAAAGGTCTGGTCTTTTTTTTTTTTTTTTGAGACGGAGTTTCTCTCTTGTTACCCAGGCTGGAGTGCAATGGCACGATCTCGGCTCACCGCAACCTCCGCCTCCTGGGCTCAGGCAATTCCCCTGCCTCAGCCTCCTGAGTAGCTGGGATTACAGGCACGTGCCACCATGCCCAGCTAATTTTTTGTATTTTTAGTAGAGACAGGGTTTCACCGTGTTGACCAGGATGGTCTCGATCTCTTGACCTCGTGATCCACCCGCCTCCACCTCCCAAAGTGCTGGGATTACAGGCGTGAGCCACCGCGCCCGGCCCAGGTCTGGTCTTTTCTCATTATTATTATTAGGTCACTAATTCCATCTGGGAGACCCCACACTTATAACCTCATCTAAATCTAATTACCTTCCAAAGGCCCAAACTCCAAATTCCATCACATTGCAGGTTAGGGTTTCAACATATGAATTCTCGGTATGACTCACGTACTCAACCCATAAAACCAATCAATCTGGAGCCCACTCCCTAATTACCTCCTTTATGAAGATTTCACCTGTCATTCACTGCCCTAATCAGCCCAGGGATAAATATGAGGCAATGAAGGACAGTTCCTACACCCCAGAGCCCACTAAAATAATTCTGATTCTGCAATCCTAAACCTGCTTAACCTAATTAGCCTGCCTCACTCATTGCTTACTGTGAAAACCATAAGAGCTTTTGCCCATGTTTTACCCTCACTTCTTTTGCTTCCTGAGAGACCCCAGTGCTTCCTCATGTGTCCCTGCATAGCATGGCATGCCATCTCCTCTTGACAACTGTGGGTAACCAACTGTCTTTTAAAGACATCGCTGTTGTCTTTCATTTATAGTTGAATTAAAAAATTATATATCCCAAGTATGCTGTAAGACAATTCAATGCCATTTGCTTTACAATTTTGTAGGTAATTGCTATGTTAATTATTTGTTACTACGTAACAGTGATCCCAAACCCAATGGCTTAAAACATTAATAATTTATTATTTCTCTCAATTCTGTGGGTTGACTGGTTCAGCTGAGCATTATTTGGCTTCATGTAAGCCAAATAATGTAAGCATTATTTGGCTTCATGTAACAGCTGAGGTCAGTTAAGTGGCTGCATTCAGCTGGGAGTAAGCTGGGGCTGGATGCCCAAGTGGTGGTCCTTCAGGGGTCCTCTCTACTTGTTTTCTCATATTCATCATCAAAATCAAGCTTCTTTAAAATGTGGTCGCTGGCTTCCAAAAGCAAACATTGCAAAAGAGAGTTTAATCTGCAAATATTGGGCCTCTGCTTGAATCATGCTTACTAATATCTCATTTTCCAAACTACTGGCTTCCAACTTCATGTGGGTAGGAACTACTGAAGGGCTGAATATCAAGAGGTGTGAGTCCTTAGGGGCCACCAGTGTTGTTACAGTCTACCACACTGCCATAAGTAATGCTATTCCAAGTTTCTTTTTGCTTTGGGGGATAGCCCATGGACAATAGCAGAAAATGTATACATGCAAGGATGTAGTGAAGACAGAAGACCTGAGAAACAAGGATGTAGACAAAACAACCCTAGCGGCTTGATTTTTTTTTTTTTTTTTCTATTCAACTGCAGATTTTGGCATCCTAAAGATTCATTTTGCTAGAAGGTATCTTCATTTAGGATTATTTGGCATTGTACTGCCAGTAAGCCTTTATTTAATTGATATCCCCATCACTATTAAATAGGCCTACTGTGGCTATTTTTTGGACCACAAGATTTTCCTTCTAGTTATAAAAATGTTTTTCATTATTGTCATTTGTTTCTGTTCGCTTTTCCCACATAGATTCCTCTCGTTACATTGACATTCTGAGAAGAGATAGTCCTCAGCAATTACCCACAGGGAAACATGTACTACTTGTGGCAATCTGCTCTTGCTTATTTCCTGTCTTGCTAATTTTGTGAAGTTGTTATTTATGAAGAGTCACTTGATTACAGAAATAACTTGCCGAAGCCTAGAATTGTGGTAAAGACTTGGACAATTAAGGTCATCTACATGAGTCTGAATGGTTGAGATGAACAGAGGAAAATCCAGGCTACCATCTGACTATCAAACATCTAGATACTTGGGGATAGCTTTAGAGTTTTAAGTCACATAGTAAAAGTCAAACTGAGAGTTGCTTTATTGAGAGAATGAAAAATAGCAGGGCCTCTGTTCATGAGACAACTCACTCCGGAGGTAGTCCTGAGCCAGGCCTCTCTCAAATATAATTACTACTACACTCTGTACATTAACTTCTGCTTACAGCTTGTATTTACCATGCATCGTCACTTCTGTGTCTCAGATTAATTTACAAAACCTCTGTCTTGAAGTCCTCTGCAAGTTTTACCAAGTAGGATCCACCAATAACGTGCATGAAAATTACTATAATTGTCCTTTTAAAATATAGATCTCTGGACCTTGCCTCAGATCTGTAACATCAGAGTTTCTTAGGTTTGAATTCTGTAAGCTGCATTTTTGCTTTCATATATACTAAAGTTCAAGAATCACCATTCCAAGGGAAAAGACAAAAATCAGGCCTGAAACCCAACGTGAGTGAAGTAATGTCTATGTTTGGCATTGAGAGGAGGGACAAGATCTGGTCTTGGCAAAATCCAGGACTGAGATCTGTCTATGGGACCTCCTTGTCTCCCTTTCATATTTGCTCCCTTTTATTCTTCAGTAGTTCACCAGTATTGTCATTTGTCTTGCTTCTGCTTTGAGGTAGGCACTAGGTCTCGGGCTTCACTAAATTCTGTGGGAGTGAAGCAACAGTTTCATCCCTCCATTTTGCAAGTGAGGATAATGAGGTCATGGCATTTGTTTAATACCAGGAGCTAAGAAAAAGTAGAGCTGCGATTTAAACTGAAATTTGTTCCCTAGTCACCTCCTTGAGAAACTAATTCACAACAGCTTGTTAGGGGGATTAGGTTTTCAGGTCCTTGAGTGCCCCCCATCTGCCCTCTGGCTATTCCCCGTTTTCCAGGACCTTCAATGCCAGCACCCCTCAGAAGCCTTTTACTTTTACTTTTTAAGCCACTCTGCAGCTTCTTGTGTGTGAGTATTTCCCAATTCTTTATACTAAAGATTAGAGGCTCCCTTCCTCAGCCCTCTCTGCAATGTTTGAAGGCAAAATGCAGCCTCTTCTGTTATACAACTAGCTAAATATCTTCCAGAAAAAAAAAATGAGTACTGGGGATCTTTTTGCAGAAACCTGTCTTGTGTTCGTCCATGATTCCAAAAAGTATAAACTCGATGTCTATGTTTCAGTCATTGTTCTGGCTCCAGCACCTAGAAGAGTGGTGTACCAGGACTCACTAAGTATTAATTGAATAAATGAATGAGTAAACCCTTTTTAACTTTATGGTTCTCATCAGAAACTCATAAGGTAGAATAACTCAGATCTGGATTTAAAGTTCTGGGAAGGGAAAGTTGACCTCCTAGACAGGACAGCCCTTAACCTATGTATTTACTTTAGTAAGCAACACTGTAGCTGTAACCTAATGTGTGATCAAGGAATTGGAATTTCAGTTGTTTCACTAGGAATATTTGGCCAAATACTGTGTCTGCATTAAAGCTAAGCGCGCTCTCTCTCTCTCTCTCTATATATATATATATATATATAATTTATTTATATAAAATTTATATATATATAATTTATTTATATATATATAGAGAAAGAATATATATATTATTTCCCTTATTAAACAAATGTTTATTGAGCACCTATTGTGTACCAGGCACAGTTCTAGGCACTGGGAATACATAAGTTAAAAAAACAAAATTCCTAGCTTTCATGGAGTTTATTATATTCTGTTTGGGGAGTGGGAATGAGGTAGCAGTTGGTAAAATGGAAGCAGGGACTGTGACTAGTCTGGTTAACAGAAAAGAACAGAAGAACAAACACTCAGACCATACATTGAGGAGGGAGGTAAAACCACTTGAGCATGGTATATGAGAGACTTGCACAGTGCATGGTCCTTTCTGCACAGGGGTATTGCTCCAAAAAGGGGTGGGCTCTTGGGGATGGGCTTGGTCTGAGGGGAAAAAAAATGATGCCAAGAAGGTAGTTACCATGGTGATACTCTCCAGGTTCCCCTCCTCCTCTCTCCCCAATCCCCTCTTCCTCTGTAGCCTGCATTTCTATGCTGAAAATACAAGGGTAGAAAGGCTGTTTGTTTCCTGCTCACTGTGAAGCTCGTACTGCTGCTTTGAATGCTACAGAAATCCTGAGCTTGTGCATCAGATTCTACTGTGGAATGGGTGACATATGCAGACAGAGAAACTGTGCCTGCCATACCCTGGGCTAGTGGGGTGCATGAGGTGACATTGCTGGGGAAAATTATGCTTCATCTTGCTCCCTCTCCCGGGCCCAGCTGGCCCTGCCTTATCTGGGCCTCGGTGACACAGAAAAGTTTTTATTCCTCAAAAGCCAGGAATATTTTCCATTTTGAGACCCAAATGTGCTTATTTGGGCAATCTCAAACAGAATCGGCCTGGGCTCTCCTTCCTCCTCTAATGCATATGTCTCTGAGATTAATCTGAACGTTTGGGTTTTTCTGTTCACTATTCTGTGAAAAGAACTGGGATTTAGAGTCCCCGAATTATCATTTTGTCTTCCTCCAGAAAATATCTTGACCTACTCCTGTTTGAAAGACTGGTGTATTTTTATCAGTATCTTACTCTTTATTTCCCCTTAAAATGCAAATGGTCCAGGGAAAGTTAAACTATTAAATTCTTAAAACGTGCTCATGAATTAATTTCTCAGGCAAGTGACAAGAGAATTGAGAATAAGAAAACTGCTAGGATAGGTAAAAAGTATAAATGGGTGCAAAGAGTTAGGGGATGGGAGCAAGAGATTGAAGATAGAATAAAAACAAGCATGATTCACTTACAGAGACACAGACATGCACACAACCTGAGATCACCAAAGCCAAACTTCTCTTTTGCTATTCTTGCTTGAGACATGCCCGAATGTCTTGAGACATGTTGGCATTTCAACAGTAAGCTGTAGGGATAAGTACTCGAGCTCTGGAGTTAGAGAAAATGGGTTCTGACCCTAATTCATTTCTTTGTATCTATATTACCTGCTACAAGTTGTTGAATCTTTCTGACCCTTAATTTCCTCATCTGTAAAAAGGGATAACTCTTATTTCTTAGGAATGTTGTGAAGATTAAATAAGATGATGCATACTGAGTGATTGGCACAGTGTCTAATACATAATTAATCAAATTAAAGGACAGTGAGCTTCAGTACACATTTGGGAGGACTCTCAGCTTTTAGGAAAGAAGTCAGAGGACCCCCAAGTTTCTTCCATCACCTCTGTTGCATTATTTTTCTGGAAGGGATTAGGGAGGGGGTAGCAAGATAGAATAGATAATGTCCCTTTGCTATTCACATTGGCCTAACCAGAATCAGCAAAGATATCTTCAAACTGGGCAGCACTGAGGCATTTACTTCATCATGGGGTGCCTTTCTTCTCTAGCTACTGCTTCTCTAGCCAGCATGCAATCAGCATGATAGTTCTTGCTGGGGCCCTGTGCTCCAGGAGATGTTAGGGTGAGGACAGGGCAGCCTTGCGGGAGAGGCTTTCTTGGTGCCAGCCACGCTCTATTCTAGCTGGGAAATGCTGACACTCCAAGAACAAATATAACGCCCCTCCCCCTTCAGACTGTTTTCTTCCTGCTTCCACACAATATGCAGGCACATATCCTCTGGGGTTCTATTTCTAAATTTCATTTCACCTTTTGCTCTCAGCCTCAGGCTTTTGTTAGGGAATTTTGGAGAATGAGAGCAGAATTTGGATTCACCTTTATAAACAGAAGCCAAGATTCCCAGAATCAGCTGCTGGCTCCCCAGGCTCCCTAGCTTTGGCTTCAGATTTTGTCCTCAAGTGGCCTGGTTCATTGACCAGGGAACTTCCATAGAATCCATGGCAATGAAGAGAATGTGTGGCAGCCCCATTGGGCTTTGAGCAGGAAGAGAGCAGTTGAAGCAATAATTCCTCAGCTTGTTACCAAGGGTGGCTAATGGATTAATCAGTGCCTTCGTAGCAAGCCTTGAATATTAGTGTGAAATTAGCTTGGATAAATACCGAAGGCTGGAGTGTGCATGTTCATGCATACATGAAGGAAAGGGATTTACTGAGCCTCCTGAGAAATGCCCTTTTTTCCAAGGCTTACCTTCTCCACTCACTTCTGCTCTGCTTCACCCCTAGCAAGGTCCTTGGTTTTTAACCCCATGCTGACCCCAAGTGTAAATCTGGTCCCCATGCTGACCCCAAGTGTAAAGCAGGGTTTTTGCTCTTGTCTGTTGGTAGAGAATGGTCACTCAACCATTTGGCATGTTCCATAATAATTGATGAGAAAAATGATTATGTGGGGACTGTAGAATATAGTTGTTCAAGCCTGAAATCTCTTCGGGACAATTACTTTTACGCAAATAACTAATGTAAAGCTGAGTGTCCTTCTCAATAAAGTGTTGATAGCAGCATCTACCTCAGAAGGCTGCAGAAGGGTTAACTAAGCTAATGAATATAAAGTGCCAGCACAATGCCTGGCACATAATAAGTACTTAATAAATGGCAGATGCTATTAATAATCCTCTACGTCTTTATAGCACTTAATTATTTTCAAAGTATCTTCACGCAGTCTCACATGAATCTCCTAACCAACCCATGAGGCATAAGATGCAAAATACATAGTATTATCCTCAGTTTTACAATTAGAAAATTAAGTTAGCACAGGATTAAGTGTCATGGCTTTAATTAATGAGAATCCATTCCTGTCCCACACCCTTTCCACCACCCCAAAGCAGCTTAAGAAACCAGACTAGGAGAAGTTCACTATTTACATCAGAAAAAGCAGGAGACCTGAATTATAACATGTGCTTCTCATCAAATAACAATCTCTCTGAGTCTAGCTTTTGCATTTGTGATGGTAATCTGTTGTCTTCAATTCTCTCTTAATAATGGGGCTGGGTCCAGAGATATGCAGTAAGGAGAGATGGTACTTCTCACTGGTCCTCATCCTTTACCACTCTCATGACCCTGATAATCTATTGCCTGTATCACAGCTACTTCTGTGGATGTATTATCTCCTAAAGTAGAGCTGAGCTCCAGGAGAGCAGGAGAACAGTTTTATTTAATTGTGCTTCCCCTAAAGTAGCTAGCACAATACTTTCCACATAGTTAGGACTCAATAACTACTTGTTGATTGATGATTTTGTAGTCTGGAGCTCTAATTCAGGGCTAACTAGTGCCTGTGTGAAGGTCAGCCTCATTATCCTATCAAGTATTTGGCGTTCTTAAGATTCTAATCATTTTAGTTTGAAAACTGTAGCCTTAAATGCTGTGTGTGATGTTGTGTGAGGGGCTGTGTGTCATGTATTTCCATTGTAAAGTTACCATTTTCTTAATATGTTAACAAAGTCTGTGGAGAGAGGTTTTGAGTTTATATAAATATCCTGTTTCTTTTCAAACTTTCACCCATTGATGATTATAGCACCTATTGATGATTGATGATTCTTAACTGATTGTCATGGATGACTAATGGTTTTACCAAGAGGGTAGAAGAGGAGCAGATTTCTATGACCTAATATACTGTTTAAAAAATGTCAGCTACTCCACAGGTCCCGAGATACCCATCATAATCCTTGTTAGTGAGAAGAACCAAAACTTTCCGGTATATACCAGCATTAGTGTTTCAAGATATTGGTTAAAAATGTGCTGCTGAAACATGTACTAGACAAAGCAAAGAACACCCTCAGTTAGGGGTAGCTGACAATTACCTGTTACATGTGAGGCCAGGGATTGCAAAGAGGAGACACACTGCCACCCTCCAACAGGGCTTTTTACTGCACAGTTCTCAAGTAGCTTCACAATCTTTTGGATCACAAAGTCTTAAGCAGCCATAATAAATGAACTGAAATTGACATGTCAGATCAAATCTATTTGGCATCTCTGATGTGGGGAACACATTTATAAGGAAAATCAACTATATCAATGGCATTTCGCCCCTGATGTAGACTTGGATTCCAAAGCAAATCACTTTGCAACTTTCAAACAAATTACGTAACATTCTCTGGACTATGATCATGAGTAATTGAGGACCTGGGTCATTCTATATTTTGTAGGCAACTTGTCTTTTCTTTAAAATTGAATTTCAGCATGACAGCAAAGTTGAACTGTCAACTAACGAGAAGATGGTATACAAAAATAATAAACTACTTGAAGGAACACAAACAGTATATGTTAAAATAAATACATGATATAATAAGACACCAATATGTAACTCATAACTATTATTAATGTATATTTAATTCTGATTCCAGCCCTGGAGAACTGTAAAACAATTCAACCAGAAATTTTTTAAAAGACAAAATTTATGTACAGTTTCTGTTTTTCAGTGTTTGGCTTGTCATCAAAGACCTTTGCAAAAAACTATACTCCATTCTGCTTGGCACCCGTATTATTCAATATTTCATTGTTCCGCTTTCCCTTTAAATTCCTTAACTTTCATAATGGTGATTTTTTTTGTTCCTAATTCTGAAAGCATATTATAAATCAGTCATACAACAAGATTGCAAAGATATATGTAAAATCCTTTTTCCAAATAATTTCCATTTAACAACTTTCTTCTACGTAAGAACTTCTTTTGAATCCTGGGACTGAACATTAACTTAGAAATTAAGTTTATTTATTTATTACTTCTTAATTACAAATTTCCAGGTTGGCCTCTGTCAAAAGCTAGTGACAAAAATCCTTCAAATATCATTTTGAAAATACATTCAAACAGAATACACATAAGTTTAAAAAAATTTTTAACTCATTATTCTGAAATAATTTCCAACACAAAAAAGTTTCAAGAATAATAAATGTAGCTTTTGCAGTATATTAATTCTGATTTTCCAATTGTTAACATTTCACCACATTTCCCTTTTCCCTCTCAAAGTATTTGAAATTAAGTTGTGTAAATCATACCCTTTTACTCCTAAATACTTCAATATTTCTTAAGAATAAGAGCATGCTTTTACATAAACATAGTGCAATTATTTAATTGAGAATATCTGATGTTTATTCAGTACTATTATTATAAGATTCACTATATGAACTTTCACTATTAGGGTGATCCTTCTTGTCCCATTTAGATCCCCATTTTATTTTAAGGGTTTTCTTTTCTCCCTTCTTGTTTACTTTTGTCTTTCCTTACTATCAGTATGAACTCATTGGTTCTTATTCAATGGCAATGGATTATAATAAATTCCCATAATTATGCATTTCAATGCATGAATCATCACAGATGTGATTAGAGCGTTTTCAATTTGGCCTTTTTAAGAGGTCTCCATTTTTTGTTTTAAAAAAAAAATCACTTCTTTACTTTGTAGTACTGTAAGATATTTTAAGTTCATCTTGTATTTTCTCTGCCCCAAACCTAGAACCAGTCCTGTGGTTGTTTTTTTTGTTGTTGTTGTTGTTTGTTTGTTTTCAATTAAGGAGTGGTATTTACAAACCCAAATCTAGACATAAAATTAGATTTTAAAAGATATTTAGTGTTTCTTCTGTTGTGGCTAAGTGCCAGTTTGGACAAATTTAATTGACCATAGAGTCAAACAGTGGGCGAGCTATATATATTGGCAGACCTAGTATTATAAATCTTAACAAAAATGCAAAATACTACCGTCTTTCTTCTATTTTAAGATACTAAGATGCACCATAATTTTAATAATAGCTTCTTGGAGAGCAGAAAGAGGGTAAAAAACTCTATGTTAAATGTTCATATTGATTATAACGCATCTACTAGTTTCAAAAACATCAAGATGTGAAGAAATTTGCATCTAAGAATCAAGAAAATAAGCAATTTGTTTCAAATAAATTCGTATCGTTATGGCTTCATGTAAAATCATTCAAATGATTTAAGGAAAGCATTGAATAATATTATAAATAGAATTGTTTATGTTAATTCTTTCTCTTTTACCCTTAACTGTACATTCTTTCATACTTGCTAGGTTGTAATAAAAATTTAGAGGACAAGTCAAAAGAATCTATTTTATTTTTTAAAGATACATGAATGATAAGAAGAAGTTACAGCCAGGTCTACCCCTCAACAATTGAGCTTAAAGAAGATATTACTAGAAACATGTTGATTTGTTTCATATTTTCTCATGTGTCTACATTTTAATAGGTCTGTTGTATCATCTCGATGACTTGGAAAACCAAACATATTTTAATAATAATAACAAGAATACTTTACATATTACTATGACTTTATGTTAAATACATTACAAAAGCAATCTTATTAAGGGTAGCATGGTATACTAACTAATTAGAATTTTATTGCCTAGGACAAGTTCCTACTTTGCTACTTACTAGATTTGTACCCTTAGGCAAATTACTTATCCTCTCTAGACCTCAGTTTTCTCATCTGTCAAAGGAAGGTAATATCCTAAAGGAAACATATCCAAAAAGGTCACTGTGAGGATAAAATGAGAGAATTCAGGGAAAATGCACAGACCAGTACAGTGCTTGGTATCCAGTAAGCCTCTCAGTCTCTATTAGGTAATGAAAAGTAGTTCAAAGACAGGGGTTTGTATGATTCTAATATCTCAAATGAATATTTTCTTTTTACATCCCTTATAAGACAATTTAGTACATTTTTCTATTTAAGAACCCAAATAGGGTCAATAATGTAATGGCCCAACAGGTTCTCCTTGCCCACTGCCTAGACAGAGCTGATTTATCAAGGCAGGGGAATTGCAATAGAGAATTTAATTCACACAGATCTGGCTTTAAAAAAGACTGGAGTTTTATTATTACTCAAATCAATTTCACAGAGAATTCAGGGATCAGAGTTTTTAAGGATAATTAGGGGGACAGGGGCCGGTGAGTTGGGAGTGCTGATTGGTTAGGTCGGTGATGAAATCATAGGGAGCTGAACCTGTCCTCTTGCACTGAGTCAGTTCCCATGTGGGGACCACAACACCAGATGAGCCAGTTTACAGATCTGTGTGACGCCAGCTGATCCATTGCATATAGGGTCTGCAAAATAGCTCATGCACTGATCATAGGTTTTACAACAGTGATGTTATCCACAGGAGCAATTTGGAGAGGTTCAGAAATTTGCAGCCTCCAGCTGCATGCTTCCTAAACCATAATTTCTAATCTTGTGGCTAATTTGTTAGTCCTTCAAAGGCAGTCTAGTCCCCAGACAGAAAGGGAGTTTGTTTTGGGAAAGGGCTGTTATCATCTCTGTTTCAAAGTTAAACTATAAACTAAGTTCCTCCCAAAGTTAGTTAGGCCTATGCCCAGGGGTGAACAAGGACAGCTTGGAGGTTAGAAGCAAGATGGAGTCGGTTAGGTCAGATATATTCCACAGTCATAATTTTCTCAGTTATGCTTTTTGCAAGGACAGTTTCAATAGGAAGTGAAGTTCTAAGTTAGGAATATGAATTAGAAAGCTGCAACAAGGTGAACAAGCACACCTACCTATTGTGGTTTAATTATCTAGCTCTTTGTTTTACTCACCACCAGCAGGTACTAGGCTGACAAACCTATCCTGTGTACTCATCTATTACTGTCCCATCTACAGGAAAACAATGATTCACATAAGCCATTGGTTTAAAAGACTGAGCAAACATTTTTGAGACTCAGATAAGCAGAGGAAAGAAAAAAGGGCACATACCCAAAAGGTTTAGATTGCCCTGTCTCTCTCTCAGGTTGTGTCATTCTGGCTGGCTCAAATTCTGTCATAGTGCTACTCATAAACAGTCCTGAGGGTACTTAACCCAGGATAATACCACACAGATGATTAACATCAAAGAAAGAAGAGAAGACATTCTTCATCGTCCATGATAAGGGATTCAGCATTTCCCTTTTAATTCTTTAATTGGCCTTTCTAATTAGAGGGATTTGCTGCTTTATTTGGCAGTAGTTGGCTGTGATCTGTGTGATTTCTGCAACACTAAGCAAGATTGTTTGCATCTTAAAGGAATTCTGGGGACTCCCTACCCTTTCTGGGATTTGTTTGATGCTCTTCGAGGGTTTTAGAGAACTGAGGTCAAGGATAATCCATTAGCATGCAGAAGGAAATTGGGAATCCACTGCTTATTTCATAGCAATTACATCACTCACTCTGGCTCAATTCCCGGATTGTCAAGTGAAGCAGTGGATGAAGCAATAAGTGTAATCAGGCTGTCACAGGTCCCCTGCCATTTGCACAGCTCTTGTCCTAGTAAGTTTTAACACTGGTTTTTTCCAAAGTTTTCACCTAACTATAAGCTGACAAAAAAAAAATTGTTTGGAAAATATTACAGCACGTGGGGGTATGTGGGAAATCAGCATGAAACATAGTTTACTAGGGGTTGTACTATAATGCTTAAATGCATAAGGTTAGAACAGAAACTGTAATTATAGGATCACCATAAGAAGCAATTTATAACAATTAACTCTTCAGGGAGGCCTGTTTCCACCTTCTCTGTGGAAGCCGCAGAAGTTTTTATTTTCCAAGGGACCAAACTCACAAATGGTCAAAGTCCTTTTAAAACTGGGGAGCCAACAGCATTGAGTTTTGCACTTTACTGCTCAGGCATTTCTGCTCTGTTAATGCCCATCCTGTCCCCACTTTCCCCGGCCCCTATCACCTAGCATTCACTAAAGTTAGACTCAGAAGTGTCTCAGTTTCCACTTTTCTCTCATGCTTTGTACAGAAGCTTAATGCTTTGTAGAAGCTGGACCTGTGGCCTCCTTGTCCCCTCTAGCTACCAGTTTACTGACCATGATCTGTTTGACCTTTTGCTATCGGCCTATATCCCTTCAGCCTCAGGGGTTTTCATGGCTATTCCTGGTCTGAGATTTTCATCTTTGAGTTCAGTGGCTTACCAAAGATCTAATTCAGCAGACTGTCTGCCTCTGGCTCCTTAATTAGCTCCCGGGAGGCTTTTCTTGAAAGTCTTTCTGGACCATTTTGAAAGGGGCATTTCCTGTGTCTAAAGCTCCCTCCCCATCAGGAGGTATAGCTTAAAGCTCGGCTTACTCACCCTAGACTCAGATCACAAGGCCCCTGATTATAAAAACATGCTATCAGAGGGATCAAGGATGAAATAATTTCTCTCTTTATGCATTTGTTTCCTCAAAGGATGTTATTTGTCCACCTATTATATTTAATAAACTGAAAAGGCTACAGTGATTAATGTATTTTCATTCCTGGCTTAGAAGATGTACCATCCAGAGCCATGGTTCTTAAACTTTGTTGTTCATAAGAAGCACCTGGAGAGCCTATTAAAAACAAGACACTCAAGCTCCATAACTCGGATATTACGCTTCCAATATCTCAGTGTAGAAGGTGTAGACGGTGGCTGGAGAATCTGTTTTCTTTTGTTTTGTTTGAAACAGAGTCCAGGCTGGAATGCAATGGCACTATCACAGGCTCACTGCAGCCCTGATGTCCTGGGCTGAAGTGATCCTCTCACCTCAGCCCCGAAAGTAGCTGGGACTACAGGCACATGCTACCACACCAGGCTAATTTTTAAAATTTTTTTGTAGGGAAGGGGTTTTACTATGTTGCCCAGGCTGGAGAATCCGTGTTTTGAATAAGCACCCCAGAGAACTGACAGGGGATCCTGTGGATTCTTAAATGAACACAACTCTATAAAAGAGATATTTCAAGCTTACATCACCACTCTCAGGTACACAGTTCTGGAAAGCAGTAGACAAAACATGGCCTATATGTTTGGTTTTCCTAAATAAAATGTGGAACTTGTGTTCTAACTGTATAGTTTATTCCCACCAAAATACTCATATTGCTTTATATCATTTTACCTTCCTTTCCTTTGTCACTGAATTGAGCGTTGTATGTCTCTATTTTAGAGATGGAGACGAAGTTACAAACTATCACTTGATCTACCACCCATTCCACAGCAAGTTGTAGCAAGTTCAGATCTCCAGCAAGTAAACCCACCATGTTCACAACATAACAAGATAGAATTCTTTTTTAACATCAGAAAATTCAGTGGCCGCCCCAAGCTCCTATGCACATTGATTACTCAATGATGCAGAAATAAGAAACCATTTGACTTTCTCAGGTTCACCAAGCTATAGGTATTGCCTAGGAATCTGAAATTTTTAAAAGGTCTCCAGACGACGCTTCTGGGAACCACTGTTATGGGGGAGGAATGTATAGAGGGTACGAAAGAAAGTAAGGTGAGTCTCCCCACCTGCAAGTCCTACCACGCTGTTCAACTTGAGTCCATTAAACTTTTCGTTTATGTCTATTGTTATTCTTTTCTGGGCTCCTACACCTAAACCTTTATTGTTTTTATTTCCCTTTAGAAATAAACTTTCTTGTTTTTATTTCCCATTAGAAAAATATTCAGGGCACAATTACCTCTGTCTATTTGGAGCAACGATTGCTATCTTTCCATATGTGATTGCCCAAGTTCATTTATTCCATGTGAATGAAGCCTGTGGATTCTCTGGTGTTATCTAAATTATCCTGGTGTTAAAAGATGTACTTGGGATTATAGAAAATTATCAATAAGATAAATATGCGTTTATATGTAAATGTATGTGAGTGTGTGTGTGTGTGTGTGTGTGTGTGTGTGTATTTTGAGATGGAGCTTGCTTTGTCACCCAGGCTTGAGTGCAGTGGTGCCATCACTGCTAGCTAACTGCAACCTCCACCTCCAGGGCTCACATGATCATCCCACCTCGGCCTCCTGAGTAGCTGGAACTACAGGTATGTGCCACCATGCCCAGATAATTTTTATACTTTTTGTCAAGACAAGGTTTTGCCATGTTGCTCAGGTTGGTCTCAAACTCCTGGACCCAAGTAAACCACCAGCCTAGGTCTCCCACAGTGCTGGAATTATAGCTGGGAGCCACAGCTTCTGGCCAAATATGCATGTTAAATAGATGTTATGAACCTACATATAATAGATACAGATTTCAAAAATCTTTTGAAAGGTACATTTGCCATCAGTTCTTTTATTGCAAGCCCTTCTACCACCTTCAACTTCAAATATTATATGAAGCTTTTCTCAAAACAATTTCTAACGGAAACACAAGGATTTATTTTTCCATCCCAGTCAGAGAAATGCTTTGTAGATGGCCATGTCTGACTCATGTCAGGCATTCTAAAACTCTGGAGAGAGGCAGTGGAAAAAAAAATCTCCAAGTATCTTCATCTATATAATCTCTGCTTGCAAGACTGGTCCACAGTAAAACCATGAAGAGCACCAACATTCTACTGGGCTCCAACTTCTCCTCTTCCTCTTGGCTCTGCAAATATTTTCCTGTTAACAATTGCTTTGGTCTATCTCAAGTATCAGCATCCTCTACCTTGATGAAAGCACAGATTTTTGTGTTTTTTTCTAGAGTGTAAATGATCACTTTAGGAGAATTGGAAAGTCCTTGATAAATGTAAAAAGGTTTCTAAATCGATAGACCTTCCTCCAGTTCCTGCTTTTCCCTGTGCTAGGTCTTAAGCATGGAAAAATTGTGTGGCCTCGCTTATCCTCAGTTTCTTCAGCTATAAAACGAGGTTAATAATAGTGCCTCCTTCAAAGGGGTGTTGTAATGAATAAATGAGAGAGGCACACAAAATGCTTAATATAGCATGAGCTCATAATAAGTATTCGTTAAAGGTTTAATAATTATTATTTGTCTTGGGAACATCTGTGTTTTCATTATCAGAACTTTGAGAAAAAGAAATAAAACTTTTTATTAAGGTTATCAACAAGCAAATGAATGAGGATTTGTCAGGGATGCGGTGGGGGGTGGGGGGCGGGGGGGTAGCTCAATAAATGTTCTTGCTTGATATAATACTTATAGCTTTTTTCTTTTTTTGACAGAGTCTGGCTCCATTATCCAGGTTGGAGTGCCGTGGTGCAACCTCAGGTCACTGCAACCTCCACCTCTAGGGTTCAAGCCATTCTCTTGCCTCAGCCTCCTGAGGAGCTGGGATTATAGGAATGTGCCACCATGCCCGGCTCATTTTTGGTGCTTTTAGTAGAGATGGGGTTTTGCTATGTTGGCCAGGCTGGTCTTGAACTCTTGGCCTCCAGTGACCCACCTGCCTGGGCCTCCCAAAGTGCTGGGATTACAGGAGTGAGCTAGCATGCCCAGGCACTGCTACCTTGGTAGTCCTGTGGCTGGATGTCTCAGAAAGTCATTGTTTCATTCAGATGTATTTGTTCAGCAAAACTGTATTATGCATATGCTATGTGAACTATGTCAATAAGTTAAACACACACATAACTATACTGTGCACTCTTCTATATGCAGAGTACTGAGATAGGTGCAAAGGATATTAAGATAAAGAAAGCACAGTTCCTGCCCCCTGAATGTGAATGGGAGATCATCAGCGCTTTGATCATATCTTCACTCTCCATCTAATACATCCCTAGAGCACACTTCAGCACTCAGAGAATGTGCCTAAATGAGTCAGTGCTGAAGATGGTACACAAGGTCCCCCGCTCTGAATCACCTAACAGTCCTCTAGCCACCATGGGAGTCAAGAGATGTCCTTTCTCATTTCACTTCCTTTTCTTGCCCAGCCTCGTCTCAGAGTGACCCCTGTCAAGAGTCTCCTCAATAAGGGATTGGGAAGTGGTTACTATGGGAATGGAGATGGTAAGGACCAGATGATTAAAATGGGATTTCCACAAGTGCTATGGCAGGTTGGAGGAGTGGCATGAAAAGCAAAATTGTAAATTTCCTGTCACGTTGAGTTTGAAACTTCACACAGTACAACTTCTCCATTGCTACAAGGCTGCAGAGTGCTCCAGCTAACATTCCCTAGATAATGTGAAGCCACTTCTACCTCTTCCCTCCCCTCCCTCAGGGCTTAGAAATGCTGAAGTATGAGTAGAAGTTTTCCATTGCTTTACCATTTTTTTTTCCTAAAGAAAGGAAAATGTTAATTTCTAGGGCAAGATAAAATAAAAAACAGTTTGGGTAAATAGCCAGGCCAGCAAAGAATACTTTTGAACCAGAAATTATTCTGGCTTTATGAAGCGGAAATTAAACATAGAAAAGATGATGACTCCTTGGCCAGAATGAGATGTCTTTTTTTCAGTAGCAGGGGAATGTTCTGTTATATAGCAGAGGAGCCCTGAGCTGAGAGTTAGTTGAGAAGTATGTGTCTTATCCTAGCTATCATTGGTTTCTGTGATCCTAGATAAGCTGTATTACCTCGCTTGCCTCAAACACATCATCTAGAAAAGAAAACAATATAATCTTTAAGGTCTCTTCCATCTTAGACACATCACTGGTCTGTGAAATGTGACAGACAAAGGCTCTGTCTCAAAAAAATATATAAAAGAATATAACATTACAGCTCATGGAGCTATTTAAATTACTTGGTGGTCTCATCACAATATAGACTTGCAGTTATGACAGAATATTGGACACATACTTCTAATTCTAAATCTTGCCTTTTCAAACCCTGAGCCTCAACGATTCCTAAGACTGGTATTAAATTTCTCCCAGCCAGCTATTGCATGGTAGCTCACAAATTAATTTTCTATACATTATTTTATGTAACTTTTATCACTACCCTGGGAAGGATTATCTTTCCATTTTACAGGTAAGAAAAAAAAATTATCTCAAAGAAGTGAAATACTCTATCTTCTACAGATGACAAGTGGCATAACTGGGACTCAGACAAAGATTTTTATTTTCCTGTTAGTTCTCTTATGCTATGTCTTTGTGGTAATCCTGGTTAATGTGGAAAGAGCTATGAAGCCTTGGTTAAATAAAGCTTCAAGTTGAAATACTTTTGTCATCTGTTAACTGAGGCCCTGCCCACATCGCCTCTAACAGAACTAATTAGCTGCCACCCATCCATACGAGACACTGACCGTGAAAGACCTAGGGACATTACTTTAATAATACCACTATGTGAGATCATGGCTAATTATTCTTGTTCTCTTCTATTTCTCATCTTGTTAACGTATTATCACCATTTGTGCATTACCCAAGCCAAAACCTGCAGGCATCTTTCACTTCTTTTATCTTATCTGTTATGTCTAACAGGCCACTACATCTTGTACATTTTTTTCCTTGGAAATATGTTAAATCCATCTCTCTCACCTATACCACTGTCCATTCCCAGGGTCAGCTCAAATCATCTGATCTCCTTGACTCAAGATCTACTGTCACTAGTCCATTTAGAACCCACAAAAAATTATTTTTTGGAATAATAACTTTATGCAACTCCTGTTCTTAAGAACCTTTAATCGATACCCACCATGACCCCTGACCTCCAAATGAGACTCTATAGCATGGCATTAACATCCTTCCTCAATGAGCTTCCAAATTAAATGTTCTGGCCTTATCTCTTCCTTCTCCCTAGTATTTACCTTATACTGAGTCCCCGGGTCCCCTCAGGAAATAAGATATAAAATAAGAACAGTAAAATCAAATGGTCTAATTCTAGAACCATCAACATTTAAATGTTAATTGAAAGAAGAGGAATCAGTGGAACTGAGATAAAGCAGCCTCACAAGTAAAAGGTCCTGGATTCATTAAAAAACAGTGTGTAAGGTCTTTTTCAGAAAAGATCTGAACATAGCTGAAATGTTCTTGGTAGGAAAGCAGGAACTTCAGAGGGCACAAAGGAGCAAGAACAGGAGGAAATGGTCCAAAAATGGAAGGGGCTGAACTGAGCAGAAATGGGAGAGTTAGAACAGACAGCTCAATACATCTCAGGGATAGGAAAGGAACAAAAGCACTGTGATTGGATCCCACCTTAACACAAAAGTGTGGTTGCAATCTGACAACTTCCCATAAATAAATTATCCTCAACTGATGATTCATTCATTCAGCTAGTACTTTCTGTGTGCTTGGCACAAGAATAGGAAGTTCAGTTAAGCAATGGTGACCCAGAAATCTAAAAGGAAAAAGAAAAAGATAAAAGAAAAGAGAAGTTTGAAAAATTTCACAATCTTTATATCAAGGAGCCTATGACCCAGTGTTTGGGACTGTCAAGTGTTTGGAACTGTTTTATGATTTTATCATAAAACAATGATAAAGACAAGCACAGGATTTGGGGGTAGATAGAGCCCTGAGGGAGCCAGGAAGTTTTCTACTTATGGAGGATGTTGTGGAACTGATTTCAGAAGCTTTAGCCTCAATTCGGTTCTTGGGATTTGAAAGAGTTTGACTAATTCATCTGTAGTAAAGAAGGTAAGGACTGATATCCTATTACACTGACAGGTGGGGCTGAGAACCATCATAACTGAAGTACTTAGGTTACTATAACTTTCTACATTCAGTCTTTCTTTCAACATCTTCCACAGGAAGAAAATTTTCTGGATCCCTCAAGGCTCAATCTACCCCCGAATCCCGTGTTTTCCTTTACGATTGTTATATTTACTTGACAGTCCCAAACACTGGGTCATAAGCTCCTTGAATATAAGGATTATGGAATTTTTCAAAGTTCTTCTCTTAATCTAAAAGTATGGGCACATTCATAGTAATCTAAGTACCTCAATTATGATGGTTCTCAGCCCTACATGTCAGTGTAATAGGATGTCAGTCCTTACACTTCCTTACCTAGTCCTCTCCTCTCCTAGTGTCCAGGATGGTGCTGTCCAACCAGGATCCTTTGTCATTCTGAAGGGCCTCTGCCTCTTCTCCCAGTCATTAGTGCTCTGGACTTACCAGTTCTACTCAGTCTACAGACCTATTCCACATCTGCTGATTTCCTCTTGTGATCTGGGACACCTGACCTCCCCGGTGATTTCTGTAACCACCCCACTAACCTTGGAGTGAGATGGAAATGGGGCCAGAGGCTGCTCTCCTGTATAACATTTCATTGAAAAGATGGAATGCACCCTTTTCTTTACTTTCCATAGCAGAGTAGACCCCAGGCTGTCTTTTAATTGGACTTTATTGAAGTTCCTCATTGACAGAAGGGACTCACAACTCATAGAGTAACATAGTTGCTCCTGGATGTGGTTGTGCTCAGAGCTCAAGGGCCAGTCACTGCACACCCAAAAATTCCTTAGATAGTTCCTGATGAGCTATGAGGCTCCCTGCCTTCTAAGCTTTTCTGTGAGGTAGAGACCAACATAATCTCATCACCAGAAGCCTACTCAAGCAAGTCTAAAATCTCTAGGATTCTGTTTCCAAGAGTCAGAAGGCTTCGAGAAAAATAAAAACCTAGATTCAGTGAGATGTTTATGTCCTACTTTCCAAGATCTCATTACCTCTCCAAAGGTCAGTTGCTGGCCAGGATGATTGCCAACAGGAATAATGACCTTGTCTAAGAGAATTATCACCTTCTACTCAGTGGGGTGTGACCCTGTTCTCAGGTCCCAACACAGCAACACATCAGTAAAGATGATAATGATAATAATAGCAAATGGTTTTATTGTGCAAAGTGCGGGGTACTGTTCTGAGCACTTAAAGTTATTAATTAATCCTCAAGGAGATCTCAAGAGGTGTGTACAATTATCCATCCCTTTTAAAGATAAAGAAGTTGGGGCACAAAGTAGTCAAGTGACTTGCCTAAAATCACATAGCTTGTAAGTGGCAAAGTTGTACTCAAATCCAGGCGGTCTGGTTCCAGTACCTACACTGTTACCCAGTGCATCATACTGGCTTACATCCACAGGAAGTATATTTCCTAAATTCTGAGTGGTTCATGTTTTTTAACTTGAGATTTAATTTACATACCCTATTATTAACCCATTTAAAATGTTTAGCTTAGAGGTTTTCAGTATATTTTCCAAGTTGCATGACCATTATCACAATCTAATTCTAGAATATTTTCACTACCCTCTCAAAAACACTCATATTCATTAGCGGTTACTCTTCATTTCTCCCCTGCCCCACATACCCTGTGGCAACTATCACTTTGTCTCTGCAGGTTTGCTTATTCTGGTTATTTCATATAAAGGGAAACATACAAAATGCGGTCCTCTGGGACAGGCTTAATTCATATACTACAATATTTTCAAGATTTATCCATATTGAGCATATATAAGAACTTCATTAATTTTCACTGCTAAATTATATTCTACTGTGTTGATTTCCCACATTTTGTTTATCCATTCATCAGTAGGTAGACGTGTGGATTGTTTCCACTTTCAGGTTGATATGATTAGGCTTTGTGTCACCACCAAAATCTCATCCTGAATTGCAATCCGCACATGTTAGGGGAGGAACCTTGTGGGAGCTGATTAGATCATTGGGTATTGGGGAGGAGGTTCCCCTATGCTGTACTTGTAACAGTGAGTGAGTTCTCACAAGATCTGATAGTATTATAAGGGGTTCTTCCCCTTCCACTCTGCGTTTCTCTTTCCTGCTGCCTTGTGAAGAAGGATGTGTTTGCTTCCCCTTCTGCCATGATTGTAAGTTTCCTGAGGCCCCGAAGCCATGCTGAACTGTGACTCTATTGAACCTATTTCCTTTATAAATTACCCATTGTCAGGTATTTCTTTATAGCCATGTGAAAATGGACTAATACAGGGGTATTATGAATAACACTGCTATGAACATTCATGTACAATATTTTGTGTGGCTATATGTTTTCATTTTTCTTGGGTGTATATCTATTAGAAGAATTATTGGTAACTCTGTGTTAACAATAATTACTGGTAACTCTATGCTCATTAGTTTTAAACTGTTCAAAATATAGGTCAACAGGGAGCACAATATAGGTAAAATTTCCACTAGTTTGCTACCGTTACCTCCTTAAAATTGTTTTTACAGTAAGAAGTAAAAAATTCAACATATTGGTCTTATTAGCTTCTGGGACTCAGCTCAATGACTCAGGAACTTAAGGACACATTCACATACACGCTTGCATTCACACACACACCCACGTGTGCACACTTTTATATATACACATATCCTGATATTTAAAGTGCAAAGTCAACTTCTATAATTGAAGGAAAATTGGGGATATAAAGTTTATGTATTAATAAGTAGACCTGGTAGGTTAACTATTTAGTCACATGTTTAATACGCTTTATACTTGTGTGCCTCTCACATTACCTGGCTCATTCCTTTAATTTTCCCTTATCTTTGCATTCTTGTGGCACCAGTGCCACCCTACAGCTTCAGGTCAGTGCTACTTTCCTCAAAGCCACCTGAACATGCCCCATGTTGGCTCCCTGCAATTCTGGTTAGCAAGCATCTCTTCCTCTGGAGATTTTCCTGAGGACTGAAAAATACAAGTTTGAAAATGACCTAGTGAAACTTTCAGGCATTTTGTGCAATGGTAGAGTCTTGGAGAAAAACAAAGAATGAAAATTCCCCTCACAGCAATGACTTCCAGAGGCAGGATGTCGGTTAAACATGATTCGCAAAGTCACCTCAAAATTTTAAAACATTGTTGTGTAGATGCCATGTGATCTCGGTGATTCATCTAAATTTAGTTCATCAAACAGGTTTTGGTTCTACATCTGTCTTGAGCTGCTACCTCTTCTTTTCTTCTTTTCAGTCTCCTTAAATCTTCGAGTTCTAGGCTGTTCATATTAAGGGTTTCTTTCCCAATAGAAATCTCCAAGAAATTTCTGGGTGAGAAAGAACCATCTTGCACCACTAAAAGACTAATGATTCCCTGGTTGCTGGGTCTTTTTTAAAATTTTACTTTTTAAAAATGCTACATATTCATGGGGTACATAGTAATGTTTTGATACATATAATATATGGTGATCAGAAAACAGTGATCGGCATATGCATCATCTCAAATATTTATGATTTCCTTGCGTTGGAAACACACCATTTTCTCCTTCTAGTTATTCAAAACTGTGTATTATTAAGTCATGTTAAGGTAACAAGCAGCACTAGAATGTGTTCCTCCTATTTAGCTGTAATTTTGTATCCTTTAGCAAATTCCCATCGGTCCTTTGCCACTATACTTCCCGGCCTCTAGTATCCTCTGTTTTACTTTTTACTTCTGTGAGGTCACCCTTTTTATTAGATTTGGCATATGAATGGGAACATACAGTGTTTCACTTTTTGTTCCTGGCTTATTTCACTTAACATAATGTCTTCCAATTCCATGCATGTGGCCATGAATGACAGGATTTCATTCTTTTTTATGGCTGAATAGAATTCTATTGTGTGTGTGTGTGCGTGCGTGTGTGTGTGTGTGTGTGTGTGTGTGTGTATGGCATTTTCTTTATCCATTCATCTGTTCTCAGACACCTGGGCTGATTCCATATCTTGGCTATTGTAAATAGTATTGCAATAAACATGGGGGTGCAGATGTCTCTGACAGAATAATTTCCTTTCCTTTGGTTAAATTCCCAGTATTAGAATTGCTGGATTATATGGCCATTCTATTTGTAGCTTTTTGAGTAACCTCCATACTGTTCTCCATAGTAGCTGTACTAGTTTACATTCCCACCAACAGTGTTCACATCCTTACCAGCCTTTGTTTTTGTTGTCGTTGTTGTTGTTGTGTGTATTGCTGTTGTTGTCTGTTTGGAAAGAGCCATCCTAACCGGGGTGAGATGATATCTCACTGTGGTTTTGATTTGCATCTCCTTGATAATTAATAATGTTAAGCATTTAAAACATATATTTCTTATCCATTTGTATGTCTTCTTTTTGGAAATATCTATTCAGATCATTTGTCCATTTTAAATAAGATTTTTTTTACTCTTAGGATGTTGGGTTTCTTGTCTATTCTGGATACTAAACCCCTGCTGGATGAGTAGTGTGCATATATTTCCTCCTAGTCTATAGGTTATCTTTTCACTCTATTGATTATTTCTTTTGCTGTGCAAAAGCTTTTTAGTTTGATATAATCCTACTTTATTTTTGCCTTTGTTGCCTGTGCTTTTAAAGTCTTATTCATACAATATTTTCCTACACCAATATTGTGTAGCATTTTCCTTCTATTTTCTTCTAGTATCATTCTATTTCTTCAAGTATATTTTCTTTCTTTTATCATTTCAGGTCTATCATTTCAGGTCTTACATCAGCTTTTGGTCCATCTTGACTTGATTTTTGTTTAGGGTGAGAGGTGGGGATCTAATTTCATTCTTCTGCATTTTTAACCAGTTTTCCCAGCATCATTTATTAAACAGACTGTCCTTTCCCTAGTGAGCATTCTTGGCACCTTTGTAAAAAAAAAATCAATTGGCTGAAAATATCTGGATTTCTGGGTTCTCTATTCTGTTCTATTGGTCTACATGTCTGTTTTACGACAGAATCCTGCTGTTTTGGTTACTATAGCTTTGTAGCACATTTTGAGGTCTGGTAGTGTGATACCTCCAACTTCATTATTTTCATTCAGGATTGCTTTGGCTCTTTGGGGTCTTTTGTGACTTACTACAAATTTTAGTATTTTTTTTTCTTCTATTTCTGTGAGGAATATAACTGGTATCTTGATAGAGATTGCCTTGAATCTATAGATTGCTTTGGGTAGTATTGTCTTTTTAACAATATTAATTCTTCCAACTCTAAGCATAGGATGTCTTTCCATTTGTTTGTATCCTCTTTAATTTCTTTTATCTGTATTAGTCTGTTCTCATGCTGTTGGGAAAAACATACCTGGGACTGAGTAACTTATAAAGAAAAAGAAGTTCCATTGGCTGGGAGGCTTCACAATCATGGCAGAAGGTGAAAGGCATGTCTTACATGGTGGCAGGCAAGAGAGGAAATAAGAACCAAGTGAAAGGGGTTTCCCTTTATGAAACCATCAGATCTCATAAGACTTATTCACCACCATGAGAACAGGATGGGGGAAACTGTCCCCATAATCCAATTATCTTCCACCAGGTCCCTCCTACAACACATGAGGATTATGGGAGCTATGATATACGAGGAGATTTGGGTGGGGACACAGCCAAACCATCTAACATCATTTTTTTTTTAAATAGTTGAAGAGATTTATTCTGAGCCAAGTATGAGTGACCATGGCCCATGACAAAGCCTTCAGGAGGTCCTGAGAACACATGCTTAAGGTGGTTGGTGTGCAGCTTGTTTTCTCTTCTTTAAAAAAAAAAAAAAAAAAAAAAAAAAAAAAAAACCAAGCTAACATCACTGTTTTTGTAGTTTTCCTTGTAGAGGTCTTTCACTTCCTCAGTTACATTTATTCTTGGGTATTTTTTGTTTTTTGGTAGCTATTGTAAGTTGAATTACCTTCTTAATTTCTTTTTCAGCTAGTTTGTTGTTTATGAATAGAAGCATCACTAATTTTTATATATTAATTGTGTGTTCTGCAACTTTACTGAGGTTATTTATCAGTTCTAAGAGCTTTTTGGTGGAGTCTTTAGTTTTTTCTAGATATAAGATCATATCATCTGCAAACAGGAAGAGTTTGACTCCCCTTTTCCAGTTTGGATGCCCTTTCTTTCTTTTTCTTGCCTAATTGCACTGGGTAGAACCTCCAGTTTTATGTTGACTAGGAGTGGTGAGAGTAGGGATCCTTATCTTGTTCTTGTTGTTAGAGGAAAAGCTTTCCCTTTCAGTAAGATGTTAGCTGTGGGTCTGCCATATATAACCTTTATTTTCTTGAGGTACTTTCCTTCTATACCCAATTTATTGAGAATTTTTTATCATGAATTGTGTAATGCTGAATTTTATAAAATAGTTTTCTGCCTCTATTAAAATGATCATATAGTTTTTGTCCTACATTCTATTGATGTGATGTATAATATTTATTGATTTGCATATATTGACCATCCATGAATTCCTGGGATACATCTCACTTGGACATGGTTTGTCATCTCTTTGATTTGTTGTGGACTCAGTTTGCTAGTATTTGGTTGAAGATTTTTGTGTCTCTGTTCCTCAAAGATATTGGTCTGTAACTTTCTTTTAAGGTGGTATACTTGCTTGATTTTGTCCTCATGGTTATGCTAGCCTTATAGAATGAGTTAGGAAAAATTCACTCTGCTTTAATTTTTTGGAGTGGTTTGAGAAAAATTGGTATTAATTCTTCCTTAAGGATTTAATAGAATTCAATAGTAAATATTGCTTTTTGATTATTTGACTTCTTTATCCACTTCTTAGCCCGCTCCTCCCTTGTGTTTCACACACTTGCTGCCTGCTTAGATATGTGGTTATGATTCATTTAATTTATAAGCCATCATTATGCTCTGCCCTTCTTTTCTAGTATTGAGAGTCCAGTCCTCTTCATCTCCTTCATCACCCAACTGATGATGGTCTATTGTTGTGTAGAAGCACCACTATCCTTTTGGTCTGTTCACCATTCTGTGGGCTCTCCCCTGGTCTCCTTGTTCAAATATCCTCCTTTATCCTCTGGCTCTATTGCTGTTGATGGTGCCAGCATGACCTAGAACATTTACTTCTATTTTATCAAGTATCTGACCTCTGCTCTGCATTAAAAGATACTTGACCAAGATGAATTCAATTCCATTCCCTTTTCTGTTCTCTTTTCACTTCAACAAAATCCATATAGGTTACCACAAGAAAAAGAAAAAAGAGACAGAAAATAAAATAGCAAAGGAATATCACAGACAGCATTTTAAGATGATTTGAAAATTTTCAGTGAATCTGTGTAATGAATGATTGTTTGATTAAAAAGATACTGTTTCTCTAAATCTAGCATAACTTTAATTCACTGAATTAAATAAATATGAATACTATTTTTAAAAGGGAAATATCCAAGGGAAATAGAAGAAAAATAATTTAAGTCTATGATTGCCTAACATTTTAATATTAATAGACTGATTCTGAAAGCATTAGCAAACCTAGTTTTACATATGAGGTAGTATCAGATGTACTATCAGATAAACAATTGGAATGAGAAATTTACTCCATTTTGTTCAACATAGTTGCCCAATCCAGATGTTAAACAATAAATTTCATTGGGTTTCAAAATTAGATTGATTAGTCAAGTATTTTGACAATTATAGAACATAGGAGCTAAGATTCCTTTGTGTGTCAAGAATTGTGTTGGAAGTTTCACGTGCATTTCCTGATTTAATTCTAACAATAACGATATGAGGTAGATAGTATTATTATCACCATTTTCAAGATAGAAATGCTGTTGCCTGGATAAATTAATTTCCTCTCTCAAAGTCACTCACCTATTAAAAACTAGATTTGTGATTCCCACCCAGGCTACCTGACTCCAAAGCCAGTGCAATTAACCACTAAGTGCAGCAGTGAGAGAATTCTTTGATTCTCATTTTTATTCTTCATGTTCCTATGCTATGTGTTCTGACCTTAACATGAAGGGAAACTACCTTTTTGATTTATTTGGGCTATGCTGCTTATGTCAATGGAGGAAGCAAAAGGTTAGGTCAGCGAGCATGTTCTTAAAATAAATAAAATGTCTTTTCCCAAGATATTTATTACTCAGTATCTGAGCTGGCTATTAGTACTGGAGAACAAAATGCAGGCTATGTGCACATTTTCTAGTCTTCAGAAGCAACACATCACTCAGAATGTTCACAAGCTATAATGTGGCCATTGCAAAATTTATCATTTTAAAATAATACTTCTCAGCATGCTTCATGATAACTATCACGTTTAGTATACATGTTTAGTGTATTTTTCTTCAGTTGAATTGCCCATGGTAGACACTCTCTTTTCTTTGATAGTTTAGTAACAGCATCTTTGGCCAATCTGACTTCCTCACCTTTCCTTTTCCTGTTTCCCTTTAACATAATCTTGCTCATCTGTCTCTCAGACACCACCCAGCCCTCACCCTCACTATGTTTTCTCAGCATTTGTTTCCCCTGCATACTTTTTAGACTAAACACATTCTCTTTCATGCCTTCTTTTCTTCTGAATCTATTCTCAGCATAAATTCAGCAAATGGTTGGATTCAAGTATTTTAAAGAGAAACCCATTGTGTTCTAAAATCTACTTTTTAGATGAATTAAATTGTAATTTTTTTCCTTGTCAAATTCTGACCTCCCTGTTCACCTGTTCCACTAACAGGTCCTCATGGTTTTGTTACCTGAATCTCCCTCTGTTTATCATGTTCACATAAAGCCCCTTTCATTCATTCCTGAGTGTCTAAGCCATCCCATCTTTGGCAGTGGGCCCATCTCTATTCCAGCTGCCTTGTCCATCTAAAACTGTAGTAACCATTTCGATTTGTGTCTGTCCCTGCAGCCATCTTGTATGTTTTCCCTAAGTGGTACTCTCACCTCAGCTGACCTATCTTCCCTAGTTGCCCCCTTTACCTTATCTTCTAGAAAAGAACATTGAGAGATGAGATCCATTTACAGTCTCTCCACATTTTCTCTGCAGATCACAGGCATGATTTGTTTCAGAACATTGAAGGGATACAGAGTAGCTGTTGGATGTGGCTGCCCAAAGAGGACCACATGCCTGACATAAGTCTAAAGAAAGTATCCTGATTCCTGGTCTCTTGCCCCTTTCTTTAAGACTTTATATTAACACTGAACAATTTTTTTCCATGCATTGCTCTGACACTGAATTGATGTATACAATTACCTGAAACTTCTACATATTAAGACTCACTATTAAGTTATGTGTGCAAAGGTAAGCTATTTTTAAAAGAAGGATGAATACTTTCCTTGCCAGTAGTCATGCCAATAATTATATCGTAAAGCATTCTTCTATTAGGTTTATTTCTTTGTATAATGCATTTAGAAGGATTAGAATGAAAAGATTTGGTCAAGTTCAGTATCCATTGCAGCCATTACCAGTGGTTTGCAACCAGCCCACACCAGTATCTCCAGGGACATGGTGGATTTCAGCTGCTGCATCACCAACCTGTTGCCAAGGAAACAAAAGAGGGCAAAAAAAAAAAAAAATCCTCAATGACATTCACGTTCAAGGCAGTCAAGATACCCCTGGAAAGGATGTCAGTAGTGCTATGAAGGAAGCTGAACTAGGCTACTAATTGTAAATTCTAAGCTATCTCCTCTTATATCCAAGTATGCTGTCTGCTTAGATCTCAATCTTTCAGTCATTCTGTTTACCATCATATACTTCAGACATCAGAATAGCAAGAGATATTTCCTAAAGAAAGGAAGAAGCAAAGGGAGAAAAGAGACAGAAGCTAGGAAGGAAACAGGTAATATTAAAGCAGCTAAATGGTGTAAGACACACTTCTAAGGCAAGTGAAGTTGTTAAGTCCTCAGCAAGGTAGGGCTGGCATAAATTTCTCTATATTTGTAGGATTTTAAATGCATTTATATTTGTGTGAAAACAATTGAGAATTTTTATACACTTTTATGCCCATATTAGAATGTATAAACTTGGTCCAGCATTTTGAGTTTTCGATTTTCATTCAGGTATAAAATACGAAGGGCAGAACTTTTGTGCAACTGCTTCATATGAGGCGTCTCTTTTTCTTCACAATATACAGACAACAGTGTATTTAACTCATTAGTTTCATTAATGCTTGTAACTTTCAATGTTTGGGGATATATATGTAATTGTGTAGAAGAGTGTATAGATATGTAGCATACATCTTTGTGAAGACACTGATGAATCCATCACTGTGTATGCCATTGGATATTGATGCCCTGCCCAGGTACTCACACTGGGCCCTCCTTAGTGATCTAGCCTGGACTTTTGGTCAGCTTTGTTCTCTCCAGAAGCACTTAACCCATGCCTACCAACCTCCTGACCTCAGGCTCTTGTCCTTGTAGAATACAACTCTTTCAAATTTGTGGGGCTCAGAATAATGTTCTCTGAAGATAGTAGCTATGAAATGCCCTACACCAGTGCTTCTCAACCTTTCACTTACATATGAATCATTTAGATTCTGATTCAGTAGTTCTGTGTTGCCCATAATCTCCCAGGTGATGCTGAAGATGATGGTCTAAGATAGTAGACTATGTGTTTCCTGAAGATAGCAGCTGATTCTGATTAATGTTTAATACAGTGACTCCTGATTAATGTCTAAGAGAGTGGCTCTCTTACATTGAAATGTAAGAGATGGGAACGTGTTTTGCTACTACATGTAAACTTATTGAGGGAAGAGATTTTACCTCTCTCTATAAATTCCTGGAGCTCTAGAGTATTTGCACATGTATAATTACATACATAAATATTTGGCCAAATGAATTTTACTTCTTTTGCAGTCTCATATTGCCTGGTACAGTGCTAGGTCCATAGCAAAGTATCTATGCAATCCCCATATACTCAAAGTCTTAATTACTCTTTGCTCTACCCTAGCTCTTAGCACAGTGAATGACCCATCAAAGGCACTCAATAAATACAAGTTGAGTAAATTAACAGATGTTAAGAATATTTATTGCATGGTTTCCCTGCATTTCCCTTCCATTCCTCTGCATCTACAAAGGAAATCTCGTAGATCAAAGCTTCTCCAATTCTAATGTGCATATAAATCACCTGGTGAGCTTGATAAAATGCAGATTCTGTCTTAGTAGATGCAGGATGAGGCTGCATGTCGTAAGTGTGGGCAAGGCATCTCTAACTAGATCCCAGGTGATGCCCCAGGAGACTACAGATCACACTTTCAGTAGCAAGAGTATCGAAAAGCCTCCCAAAGATGCAAGCTTCCATATTTAAGTTGAACCCTGTCACTGAACTTCAGCATATGTATTTCATAAAAGGTTTTTAAAGATTCTTATTTTTCAGCCTCTTGGGTAAGAGACTCCGGGACACTAAATCTGTATGCAGCAAGATGAGAATTATATAGTCACTGAAATAACACCACCACCAACCAATCATCCAGATCTGCTACATAAGTATTATTCAAGTTTAATTCTCATCAGTCTTAGGTCTGATGAAAATATAGCCATAAATATAAGGGGTAAGCCCAGAAAGGCTGACATTTGAAGACCAACTAATGATGTTGCCACAAATTTTATGTGTATGACAAAGAAGCAATAACAATGCTGGGAGAAAATATACAGTTAGATTATCAATGAGAACAAAGGTTCCTAGCTATTGGAAAAGGAAAGAAAAAAATTTTCCAGTGTTGTGTGAGAGATCAGCTCAGTTCATTATTCATTTCTGAATTTGTCTTACTGCTGATACCAAACAATGTCAAACTAACTGAATTGAGTGAAAGTCTTGGGACGAGGAATTTGAATGTAAATGTTTAGCCGTAAGTTTGCTACGGAGTAGATAACAATTGAAAGATATATCTTGTTTTTAGATACTTTATTTCAGATGCAAATGTCTACAGCTCACCATACCAAGCGCTTAGAGAAATGTACTTATTAACTGTCATTTGATGACCTCTTCTCTCCTTTCATAAAATAATCTTTTACAATTAGGGCTGCTGTCTATCCTTTAAATATTTTTAAATGCTAGTTGGCAAGCTCCATGCTATGCAATGTAAGGCAGATAATAATAGGTTTTGCTGGTTATTAAGCAGTGCTATGTTGTAGTCAAAAGTCAAAGGGCTCAATTCAGTCATAAAAGGAGCTGATCTTTTATTTGTTGTTATTGCAGTAGAAACCATAGTAATCATCATTATTGCTACTATTCTGTAGAAAGATACACATTTTGGAAGCTCTGAGTACATTTTCAGATTATGACAATCAAATTTACTCCACCCATTTGCAAATATCATAGAACATTTTGAAACTATTCAGGTAATGCTTTGATATTGAGTCTCATGCATGCCACTTTACACTGTGCCCAAGATGTAAATATACCATGACTATGTCTGACAGAGTTTAATGCATTGTTGAGTAGAATAAATTTTGGGGGTGATAAAAATTAGGTATGTCAACCCCATTTTCCTCTCATATTCTTTATCTCTGGCCTTTAACCTCTTCCTGGTCTTCATCATCCCAAACTCCACTCTACCATTAATGAAACTTGAGCTATGGGAGAGGAATTATGGATAAAAAGAAGCAAAGACATAATTAGTGTATTAGGAGAGATGGTGCTGAAAGGAAAAGTGCAAGTGAGGGGGACAGCAAAAGGCATGGAAATTTAAGGATTAGCGAGAAGGACATCTTGACCTTGAAGAATCAGAGTAGGAGAAAGAAAGTAATTTTGATAAAGAAAAAAATAAAGCCAGTTTTAATGTATCCCAAAAGTCTCAAGACAGATTAAGACTTATAAGAAAAACAAAAACACAATAGTAGGCTGTGTTTCACCCACTTTAACCTCAAAAACAAGTTCCTTGGAAATTTCAGTTATTGGATTAGTCATTTATCCTAGACACTACTCGTATTATAATTCTTGCCAATTTCAATATCTATGTAGACAATCCTAATTCCTTCACCTCTGTGCTTTAACCCTTTTTTAGTCATGGGCCTCTTCCTCTTAGACTGCTGTCATAATCACATTTATCTCTCCAGCTCATACCTCTAGAAACATGCCTGCAATGTTCCTTGGATATCACCAGATCATGTGACTTCCTCACTGCCTTTCACCTCTCTCAAGTCAATAGTGCCCTCCTTACACAGCTTAATTCCATTGTCTACTGTTAGAATACATTCCTACAGTAGGAAACATTCTTTATTCCCCTTTCCCTCTCTTTTTTTTGTAATACTAATAATTTTTTAAAAACATCTCTGGTTAATTCTAACTCTGCGCTTGCTCTTTGCACTCCTGAGGTGAATATGACTGGAGAAAAATACACAAAAAGCCTCACTATTATTCTCAAACAGCCCTTATTTCCCTGGTCTGTTCATCCTCTTGCTCTCCAAAATGGTTATTTCATAACTTCTCCTCTGCCTAAAGCTTCTGCCACCTCCTATGCAATCTTCCATCTTATCTCATGACTTTGCTTTCCCTATTCACTGAGAAAATAGAAATAATCAGAAGAGAACTTCCATAAGCTTGCATCACTGTTTAACTACCCTACTAAAGCCTGTGCCCATAAACTCTGCCTTTCTTTTCATTGCCTAAAATTAAACTTCCACTTGTACTTTAGTGTATTTTCTTCTCTATTGGAAGATCTCATTTTTCCTTGCTATTAAATCATTCCTACCAGCCTAAAAAAATGATGTTATTCCTTCAATTAAAAAAAAAATTATTGGCTTTGCTTCCCTCCCTAGCTACCTTCCTCTCTTAAATTCATTCCAAGAAGAATTAGTTTTCTTATAAAAGAGACCCCAGAGAGCTCTCTTGCCCCTTCCACTATGTGAGGACACAGAGGGAAAACAGCTGACTCTGAACCAGAAGAGGGCCCTCACCAGACACCAAATCTGCCAGTGCCTAGATCTTGGACTTCTCATGCTCCAGAACTGTGAGAAATAAATTTCTGTTATTTTTAAGCCACCTAGTTTATGGTATTTTGTTACAACAGCCCGAAAGATCAAGACAGTCTCTTAACTCTGACCTCGTTTCATTCATTTTCCCACTATGTTTGATTCTCAACAGCAAAGTTATCATTTAAAAATACAAATCAGATGATATTACCCTGTTCATAACCTTCTGATTGCTTCTAATCTCATTCTAAATAAAAAGTCTATAATGTTTATAAGGCCCGTTGGTACTTCTTTGACTTTCTTACTATTTTCTGCATTGCTTTGCTCAACTATATCTTGAATATTCCAGGCATATCTCACCTTAGGGCATTTATACTGTTTGTTTCTTCTGCATGGAATAGACCTCCTAGATAACAACATGATTTACTTTTTTACCTCTTTTTGCTCTTATTTTCCATGCCACCTTCTTAGGACTTCTCTGGCCAATGTCAAATTGTAACCCCTGACCTCTCCATTTCCATCTCCTGCTTTTTTTTCCCCTTCATGGTATTTGTCATTATCTGATACTATTTATTATTTTTGCTTTGTTTATTATCCCTCCTCTAGGATGTAGGTTCTATGAGAGCTGTGAATTTTTTTTACTTGTGAACTATTGTATGTCCAGAAATAAAATTCTAGGTCTCTAATGAGTATTTATCAAATAACAAGTAAAGTACAATTGTGGTATTTTTTTCTTTTGAGTACCATGTCGTATAAGGAAAATCTTAACCCCAGATACTTTTGCAAGAAGATTCTAAGGTTATTAATCTAATAAAGCAATAAACCATCCTAATTAAGTGAGAACTATCCAGCTGGTTATCCAGCTGTTTTCACGGCTCACAGTAACCCACTATTTCCAATCTCTCCCTTTAGTTATTAGATTGGGTTTAGGATCACTAGATCCCTGGTAACTAAAGCCTGGGTCAGAATTTCACTGCATAGGCTGAAAAACCATAAGATCAAGGATTTCATTTAAAAGTAGAAACCAGCAGAAAATGGGATCCAACATTAAAATTCACTTTCAGTAAATTGTAATCAATTGAGTAAACAGTGCCTGATTGAAATCAATCAATTCGATATCAGGTAATATATAGTAGTCACTAAAAACACAAATATGTTCAGTCCCTCAACAAAAGAAAAGCCTATGTGCTCAATTTCTATTTGAATCTAACTTTCTTCCACATACATTTGGGAATAAAATATGTACATTGTATTTTGACTGAAAATACATGAATAATTTATGAGTATACCTACTCACTGTCAGGAATTTAGTAGGTTATCATTCTTCCTTCCTATTTTCATTGTTTGCAATGATTTTAATACTACTTGTGCAGAAAAGTAGTTCTATGTTTTCTGCCAGAATTTCAGCCAATACTAGTCAGGTGAGAGAGACTTTTGGTTGGTGTTGTTTTCAGTGAGAACCTTCTTGCCTCTCCACTGATATTAGATTTGGAGACTCATGTTAGTGGCCTTGGTAACTACTTTATTTGTCCAAGGTAATGAACAGCAGTCTTCCTACTTTTTAACCTTCCTAGGTTGAAAAACAGCAGGAAGACCCTGATTCATAGAGCTTCACATAGAATGAGAAGGAAGGGAAGATGGAAAGGAGATGCTGGAATCTTTGAGGACAATTTTATCATGCTAAAAATTTCATTGATATATTGATACTATTTATCTTCTTATGCAAATAGAATTTGGGCTCATGGGCATTTCTCTCTTGAGGGACTGAACATATGTGTATTTTTAGTGGCTGCTGTGTATTTTACCTGATACATAATTGATTGATTCCAGTAGTCAACTAGAAAATGAATTTTCATCTTAATAACATGATGCCCAAGTCCTGCCTCTCCATGTGTCCTTTATCTTAGCTCCTTGTGAGCTTAACCATTGTTTCAAGATGTCCTGAGGCAGAAGATACTTTTTCCACTCTTACTGTGGTCTGTCCTCTCCCCTAGGCCATCTTGGACTTGGATCTCCCATACTCTATAGATCAGCCTTTTCCCCATAGCCTTTAACCTCAGCTTTCTTAGCCACTCTGCATTGTTCAGGAATTCAGCTGCATAAGTGTGGAATAAAGTGGCTGAAGACAGCTATGAAGTAAGAACAGCTATGAACAGGTATGAAGTAAGAGGCAGGGGAGGCATGGGAGCCTTGGCTGGGCAGGAAAACTAGGGCAGGGATCCTGGTGCAGAGTTGGTCCAAGCCAAAGGTAATCCAAGAAAAGCAATATGAGGACTTACACCTTCGAAGTTTATGATAATCATCATTTTTTAGTAAGAAATGATGAATAACCAAAGAATGCTCTCAGAGAAAAGTGTTATGGAACATACATATATGAGCACTGACAAGTAAGAAGAGACAAATCAAATTTCACTTGCCTGTTTAATTGTAATCTTGAGAGTTCACTGTGGTGTGCTCTGCTTCTAGGGGACGGTTAGCTTTCAGTGAGTTTTCTGGACATGTGTACTTGTTACAGACATTTTATTGAATTATTTCTATCTCTTGTTTGTGAATATCTTGGATAACATTATAGACAACATTATTTCTAAGGAGAAATTGAGGTTTGTATTTTTTTTCTGTTTTTAAGATTGTGTGAAGGAATAAATGTCTGATTTTCTCTTGCAGTGCTGTATCATGTGGGTTTTTAAAAAACCTTCACACAGTATGAATGAAAAACTAGAATGTTAGAAACTTGCTAATAATATAGTACTAATCAGAGTTAATTATGTGTTGAATGAATAATTGGTATGTTAGATAAATAATATATATTAGTTTGAAATCAGTATCCATTCCAAAGACATCTTTTGAACATGTCCTGTGTGTTAAGTGGTGGAGAACAAGAGAAGCATAAGATAGGGCCCTGCCATTGAGGGAAAACCCACCACAATGATTCTTGGAGTTAGTATATATAAGAATCACTTGAATAACTGACTAAAGTAGAGATTCTCAGGATCCACCCAGAAAGATTCTGATGCAAAGAGAATGAGAATGAGCCAGGAAAATACATTTTTTAATAAATATCTCAGGAGATTCTAATGCAAGTGGTCTTATCATCATGCTTTGAGAAATGCAGGTCTAACAAGATAAACAGATATATGAACTGGCAAACTACAAAATGCAGTAAATGCCCTAGCAAAGAAGTCACCCTATCTAAAGAAGTCAGGGAAAGTCCCTTAAGAAAAAAACACTGGGCCAGGGTCCTGAAAAGTCAATCAGAGTTTTTTAGGAGCCGAAGAGGATGAAGAGCATTCCAGATCTTGGGCAAAAGAAAAAAATGTGTGAGAAATGTGATGGTGGCATCTAAAGAATGGCATGAGACTCACTGTGAAAGGAACAACTCAGTGTATGGAGGGCAGCAGCAGAGTGAGGCCAGAAAATAGGTTGAATCCCAGTTCAACGTATTTGTATATTTAAAACTATAAGCTTTGGGTAATCAAATGGGACTTTTGAACAGGAGACAGAAAGAATCAAATTATGTCTGTGAGCCAAATCTCTCTTTCTGCATGGTAAAAGATGAACTGGAGAGAAAGAGCCTGGTGGTCAGTAGAAAAACAAAATTGTGGCAATAATTCATCAAGTGGATTACCCATTTGCTCAGGCCAGATACTTATGAGTCATTTCTGATTCTTTCAGTTTTCCCAACTACCACACTCCAACCAAGAAAATAAAGTCCTATCACTTATACTGAAACATTTATGTTAAATCCACTAGCTCCCTTGTCTGAACTCCAACAGCGTCTTAAGGGATCAGCAATTCCACTTTCCTCTTAGTGGTAGGAGTAATAATAAAGAAGTGAATTATATTATGTCAATCCCTTGCTTAGAATAATTCAGTTCCTTCCATATCTACCTAGAAAGGAATCCAAATTATTTTTCAGGACTTCAAGATCCTGCATCATCACACTATTATGTTTTTCTCCAAAGTAATATCACAGTACTCTCTCCCAAGTTCATTTTCATCCAGTCACAAAGGTCAGCAATATTTTCCTACCTCAGCACCTTAGCTTATGCTATTCCCTTCACCTAGGATAGTCTTCCTCTGAAGACTCTCACAAAGTTGTTTTATGTTTATCATTTAATTTATGCCCAAATGTGCCTTCCACAGAGTCTATTCTGACCATCCTATCTAGTAGCAGATTTCCTATATTCTTATTCTTCTTCCCTTGTTTGTTTCATGCATGAAAACTGTTATAATGTATAATCATTTTCATTCATTTTCTTGTTCAGTTGTTTTTTGTCTGTCTCCTCCACTAGACTGTAATCTCCATAAGGGCAAAGACTAAGTCCTTTTTATGTATTCTTGAATTCCCCAGGATAATGCTTAGAAAAGAGTAAATGCTCATTATATATTTATTAAAGGAATAAATGAATGAATGGATTATTGTGATATGATGCAGAGATAGAGTCATTATCACATTTATGACAGTTGAAGTCTCAGAAGTCAGTGAGATCACAAATAAAGCATATGGATCTAAGAGGACTATGGACAAAATATAGAAAGAAAATTATAATATTTATGGAGCAAACAGAAAAAAGGGGGCTTGCTAAACAGGGAGGCCCTCAGTGGCTTTAGAAAAGAGGAAGGACTGATAGAAGATAAGGGGGTAGCTGCAACATGCCACAAGCTCTGCTGGATCCCCAGCACCCAGCACAATGCCTAGAGTTTAGTTTAGTAGGTACTCCCCAAACATTTGCCCATCTATGAGATGAAAGATAAAAAATAAGGATAGATTCAACAATACCAAATGCTCAGAGGAAAGCAAGAAAGGTGAGGTGTTAGTAATTAAGAGGTTACCAGCCACTTTAACAAGAACATTTACTTTCTAGCATACTATAAAGTTAATTTGCTTAATCTGTTTATTTCTGTTGTTTGCTTCCTCTGCTAGAATGTATACCTCATGAAGTCAGGAAATCTTTCATTGTTTACTAATGATTCCAACCTCCCAGAATAACTCCCGAAAAAGGCATGAAGACGAGTATTGGACTTTTCTTCAAAGCCTCAGTGTATATACAAAGAGAATTGTTTTGAGGAACGCTTATTTCTTCTGTGAGCATGGATAATAAGAACATCACCATATTATCAAATCAGCCCATTGTTCTACCAGTGAATCAGTTGGATATTAAATGATTCTAAGACTTGTGCTCAGTCATCCTCACAGATTTACTGTGTGATCTTGAGATAGGTTTAAATGTCAGCAGCCATTATTTATTGTTCAATCTGCTCAATGGAAGTCAGTCCTTTAAATCTGTTTATGCAATGACAATAGCAAAGACCAGAAGGCCCTATTTTGTCTTTATCATTATGGCACACATCCCTTCCTGCTCACTGAAGCTATTGTAGATAACATTTTCTCCCCCATCTCCACTCTCCCAATTTATTTAAGGCTAAAAGAGACTGATGTTTTATGCAGATCAAGGGTTCACTACCCCAGAGAAACCTACAACCACCTTTTCTAATCAATGTGACTAGTCTAAACAATTGGCAGATTATTGTCAAATGTAATTTATTCTTTTTAAATTTAATCTATGCTTCTAAAGGTTTTATTTTATTTCTTCACATTTTTCTGGAGCTTTTCTGAGAAACAGATCTGTTTATATTTCCTGGACTCAATAGAGAAATATGAAATTGCTTGTTTTTAATGTGTCTGGTGGTTGAATACTCTTGTAGTTCTGAATATGCTTTTCAATTACTTTAAAAAATTAGCTCTAAAATTGGACAAAGTTTTAAATTGACTCATGTTGATTTATATTTATCAATGTTGAGGAAAATACTATTTGCTGCTAGACTAAGGAGGTTTGGGATAGCAAAGGGGAAGGAAGGCAAGTGAGCTAGATGGTGTGAAGAAATAGTGAATAAAAGGATTAGGAATGATGGATGCAGGAGAAATTTAGAAAATACTTTGGAGGGAGAAATAACTGCCTGTGAGAGTGCTTGTACAGGGAGGTTGAATATTTTAAGACTAATCATTTATACATCTGATTTTTAAATAACAGGTGTATGTCATATATTTAGATGTCAAAAAACTGTTGCTACTAGTGGCACCAGAGCCAAAAAGATTGCAGTTATCAGGACATCAATTCATCAGGACTGTAGAGGAGAGGAGACATATGTTCTGACTACTCTCCATTGATTGGTCAGTTGCTGTTTCCATAGCAATCCATGTACGACTCAGACATTTTTCCCCCTGTCTGCATTACCTCCATTACATAGCAAACAACATCAAGATTAATAAACAGACATACTTGGTGAATGTAATAAGATACTGCAGCCATTGTTCTTGTGGCTGATTTTCTAGCTGTAGAATAGATATAGTCTATATCACATCCCAATCACTGACACAGCAGCAAAGGCACCTTATATTTTGTCATATTGTTGGGAAAAATTACCTCTATCTAGATAGTTTCTTGGACCATACCCATATGCTTAGGATAATAATGGGGTGTGCTTTAAGCTGGAAAGAGTGAATCCACTAGGGTTTCTTCAAATTTCTTCATTTACATGTATATTTAGATTTGCATGTAGAATGAGCACATTTATTTAAGGTGTGGCTGCCATCTAAACAGTTCTTTGAGACTATTTAAAACTATTCCTCTGTATTGTGAATCTGAAAAAGTAATGATTGCTAGTCCTCAGAAACTTGAACTAGAAAGATATTTTTCATCCAATTAGCTTGTTTCACTGTTCTCGTCTCTAAATGCAACCAAAAATTTCTGAGTCCTCATTGTAGTGGAATTTGTTGCTGTAGTGGAAGTGACCATCTGTTTTCTATTTACTCTGCTTTTGAAAACAGTACTTGGTTTATCTATGGGTAAGTTATTTCATACGTAAGGTCATGTACTTTGAGGCTGTTAACTCCATTCCCAGCTCCAGGGGTGAGTAATAGTTTAGCTCAGGAGTGGCCTATCAGGGTCGCATGTTCTAGTAATGGGGCCAAGTATGGGGCCAAGGCCAAGCTAGGAGGCAGGACCAGAGTTAATTTGAAACTTTTGTCTGAGCAACTGGAAAAGAGGCAAGAGTCATCTTGTGGACTTTGGTCTGAGAGAATGAATCTGGAGCAGCTAGACAGAGAGAACCTGACTGGGATTGAAGCCATATAGAGGAGAGCAGAAACAAGAGATAGAGAGAAAGCTGTAAAATAGGAATCACAGTTGTATTTTCTTCATAGAATGCTGTGAAAGTTAAATGAGTTAATTATACAAAGTACTTAACAGTTCCTGACATGTAGAAAGTGTTCAAGAAATGTTTACTATTATTGGTATTAACATTGTTTAAACCCTTGGGTCAAACTGTACCTAGAGTCAGGCCTTATCCTTGGTCTTTGAGTTATATGGACCAAAAAATTTCTCCTACCTCATCCCCGAGGTTTAAATTGGGTTTCTGGCTTTTGTAATTGAAAAAGTTTCTGTTTTTTTTTTCTTTCTCTCTCCGTGTGTGTGTGTGTGTGTGTGTGTGTGTGTGTATAATATATATACTCTATATCTATTATATATAAAAAAGGAATATACATTAATCTGAATTTGTATTCTTTACCCAGCTATTCTACTTACAGGCATATATCTAAAATGTGAATAACACTTATGCACAAACACAGTCATTGTAGTGTTAAATATAATGACAAAAAAGCTCCAACTCCTAATTTGTCAAACACATAACTGGGAAGATGAAGTACCTAACATCTATCTATAGAATCATATATTGTGCTGTCATTAAAGTTATGGCCAGTGACCATTTTTAATATGTTGGCTTATGATGTTATGTTAAATGAAAAAAAAAAAAAAGAACACAGCATGTATTTACAGTATGTGTGCATGATCACAAATATATGAAATAATTATATTAAAAATTGTTTGTGTCTTGGGACTATGATTGACTTGTTTTCATTTTACTTTTCAGCACTTTATAAATTATATATAATAAGCACTTAGTATCTTAAATCTTTTTTAATCTATACATTTATAGATTTTACATAGTCCAAAAATAGATTTGCTATTATTTTAGATCTATATTTAGAAAAGGGAATTTTGACAAATGAAGAAATATACAGAACATTTTGAAACGTTCTCTGACTTCATCATTTTTATAGATTTTATTGGAAGTTCAGTCTGAGAAGTTGTAGCTTACTCAACATTCAGTATTTGGCAGACATTTAAGACTCAGAAGACATGGATGTGAATCATATTTCAGTTTTTTCATTTCTATTATAGAATTTTTTTTCTGTATGCCGTGAAGAGTGGATGCACAGATCTAAATTTGCATCTGGTTTCCATAGTAACTGCTTTTAGGCTTTTAACATTAGGCACCACCTGTTGTTCTATGGACAAACCTCCAAAAACCATCACATATATGGAGGGGATAAAGGATACACATACCTGTCTAAAAATAGCACTTCTCTAGTGTACTGTTTCTCACTGATAGCCACAGGGTATCATACCTGAAATATCTAACACACTATCATGTACCTTTTAACAATGTTTGTACATACAGCAACTGCAGTTTATAAATCTAAAATATTAAATGTTTACTTTTATACATTGTTATGCCAATACAAATCTCTCAACCAAGCATAACAGAACATTAAAGAGCTGCAGAACTATGCTGTGTATTTTATGTGATGCTTGAAGATTCTGAAAATTACAACATAGTTAAAACTCACACAAGCTCTCTGGTTTTCTAGATTTGCACAAGAAAACACACACAGAGTCACACTTCTAAATATATCAGGTTATTTTAGAAATAGTGCAAACCCTTTTTCTCTGATTCATTTTTAGTCTTTCCTGCTTGCAAGCAAACCAGCTGTTGGGGAAGACTAAAGGGTTTTCCTTAATTAAGATGATTTCTCATTGCTCTGACTTAAAGACCCTAAATTATGATAGGAGGAGTCTCCCTCCCTAAAAAGACTTGTTTTGCAAAGGGCAAAAATAATTTTTAGAAACTGGCTTACTTAGGTTTTATCATCCCTTAGATATATGTGATTAAACTTTTTTTTCCCTAGACATTATATTCAACCTGAATGTGATTAAACTTTTAAAGTCAGTTAGAAAAAAAACTCAAAAAAACCTGAAACTCATTTTGAAAAAAAAATTATCGGCTGCCCAAAATGGTTTATAGAATATATTATAAAAGAATGTGGGCCGGGCGCGGTGGCTCAAGCCTGTAATCCCAGCACTTTGGGAGGCCGAGGCGGGTGGATCACAAGGTCAAGAGATCAAGACCATCCTGG